>NC_083647.1:1689506-1779506 GCF_963576545.1 Limanda limanda
GTGGAGAGGAACAAACATGAGTTGAATATATTTTTGGCAGGCTTTGCTTCATGGCTGAGCCTTTTGAAATTGTGAAAAGTCAAAGAGCTGTCTAGGTCAGAAATCAAGCGTCCACAAAGGAGAGCTCGGGCGGAGGTGATAAGCAGCAGCCATAGTTATGCACACCTCCAAATGTGGCACCATCTCAAGTGAGATTTGTGCCAAGAGCCTGGCGTGGACATCCAACACTTGGGGATTATCGCTTCTCGGCCTTTTGGCTAAGATCAAGTGTAGTATCTGTTCTTATCAGTTTAATATCTGATATGTCCTCTATATGAGGACTACATATTAAGCAGATTTTTGGAAAGAGGAGCAGAAATGTGGAGCTTGCTCCCTTCTCTCCACGCATCGATCTAGCATTGCAGTGCCGCTGAGAACGGTGCACTCTGTTCTTACCCTGTAGAAAAGCAAACACTCAAGACCTGCTGGTAGACTTGGTGAGAAACCAGAGTCAGCTATTTGGACCCAATGTAAGTGGTTCAGGGATCTATCGCTTAAACAGGCTTAAAAGCCAATCACAGTAGTCAGGGCAGGAGCTAATAAAGACGTGTATAATTTTGGTTGCCAAATGGGGGCGGGGTGGGAATGTTGCATACTGGGCTCTGATATGCGGAAAGAAAAGGCCTACCGTGAAGGTGGTGAATGTGACCGAGAGGCTCCACCGCTGCTCTCCAACACAGGGCCATGCTGACTCTGGTTTCTCTTCATAACGCACAAGTCTTTCGCCTTTTACTAAAGACTTCCGTGGAGAGGAACAAACATGAGTTGAATATGTTTTTGGCAGGCTTTGCTTCATGGCTGAGCCTTTTGAAATTGTGAAAAGTCAAAGAGCTGTCTAGGTCAGATATCAAGCGTCCACAAAATAGAGCTCGGGCGAAGGTGATAAGCAGCAGCCATCGTTATGCACACCTCCAAATGTGGCACCATCTCAAGTGAGATTTGTGCCAAGAGCCTGGCGTGGACATCCAACACTTGGGGATTATCGCTTTTCGGCCTTTTGGCTAAGATCAAGTGTAGTATCTGTTCTTATCAGTTTAATATCTGATATGTCCTCTATATGAGGACTACATATTAAGCAGATTTTTGGCAAGAGGAGCAGAAATGTGGAGCTTGCTCCCTTCTCTCCACGCATCGACCTAGCATTGCAGTGCCGCTGAGAACGGTGCACTCTGTTCTTACCCTGTAGAAAAGCAAACACTCAAGACCTGCTGGTAGACTTGGTGAGAAACCAGAGTCAGCTATTTGGACCCAATGTAAGTGGTTCAGGGATCTATCGCTTAAACAGGCTTAAAAGCCAATCACAGTAGTCAAGGCAGGAGCTAATAAAGACGTGTATAATTTTGGTTGCCAGATGGGGGCGGGGTGGGAATGTTGCATACTGGGCTCTGACATGCGGAAAGAAAAGGCCTACCGTGAAGGTGGTGAATGTGACCGAGAGGCTCCACCGCTGCTCTCCAACACAGGGCCATGCTGACTCTAGTTTCTCTTCATAACGCACAAGTCTTTCGCCTTTTACTAAAGACTTCCGTGGAGAGGAACAAACATGAGTTGAATATATTTTTGGCAGGCTTTGCTTCATGGCTGAGCCTTTTGAAATTGTGAAAAGTCAAAGAGCTGTCTAGGTCAGAAATCAAGCGTCCACAAAGGAGAGCTCGGGCGGAGGTGATAAGCAGCAGCCATCGTTATGCACACCTCCAAATGTGGCACCATCTCAAGTGAGATTTGTGCCAAGAGCCTGGCGTGGACATCCAACACTTGGGGATTATCGCTTCTCGGCCTTTTGGCTAAGATCAAGTGTAGTATCTGTTCTTATCAGTTTAATATCTGATATGTCCTCTATATGAGGACTACATATTAAGCAGATTTTTGGCAAGAGGAGCAGAAATGTGGAGCTTGCTCCCTTCTCTCCACGCATCGACCTAGCATTGCAGTGCCGCTGGGAACGGTGCACTCTGTTCTTACCCTGTAGAAAAGCAAACACTAAAGACCTGCTGGGAGACTTGGTGAGAAACCAGAGTCAGCTATTTGGACCCAATGTAAGTGGTTCAGGGATCTATCGCTTAAACAGGCTTAAAAGCCAATCACAGTAGTCAGGGCAGGAGCTAATAAAGACGTGTATAATTTTGGTTGCCAGATGGGGGCGGGGTGGGAATGTTGCATACTGGGCTCTGATATGCGGAAAGAAAAGGCCTGCCGTGAAGGTGGTGAATGTGACCGAGAGGCTCCACCACTGCTCTCCAACACAGGGCCATGCTGACTCTGGTTTCTCTTCATAACGCACAAGTCTTTCGCCTTTTACTAAAGACTTCCGTGGAGAGGAACAAACATGAGTTGAATATATTTTTGGCAGGCTTTGCTTCATCGCTGAGCCTTTTGAAATTGTGAAAAGTCAAAGAGCTGTCTAGGTCAGAAATCAAGCGTCCACAAAATAGAGCTCGGGCGAAGGTGATAAGCAGCAGCCATCGTTATGCACACCTCCAAATGTGGCACCATCTCAAGTGAGATTTGTGCCAAGAGCCTGGCGTGGACATCCAACACTTGGGGATTATCGCTTCTCGGCCTTTTGGCTAAGATCAAGTGTAGTATCTGTTCTTATCAGTTTAATATCTGATATGTCCTGTTTATGAGGACTACATATTAAGCAGATTTTTGGCAAGAGGAGCAGAAATGTGGAGCTTGCTCCCTTCTCTCCACGCATCGACCTAGCATTGCAGTGCCGCTGGGAACGGTGCACTCTCTTCTTACCCTGTAGAAAAGCAAACACTCATGACCTGCTGGGAGACTTGGTGAGAAACCAGAGTCAGCTATTTGGACCCAATGTAAGTGGTTCAGGGATCTATCGCTTAAACAGGCTTAAAAGCCAATCACAGTAGTCAGGGCAGGAGCTAATAAAGACGTGTATAATTTTGGTTGCCAGATGGCAGCGGGGTGGGAATGTTGCATACTGGGCTCTGACATGCGGAAAGAAAAGGCCTACCGTGAAGGTGGTGAATGTGACCGAGAGGCTCCACCGCTGCTCTCCAACACAGGGCCATGCTGACTCTGGTTTCTCTCCATAACGCACAAGTCTTTCGCCTTTTACTAAAGACTTCCTTGGAGAGGAACAAACATGAGTTGAATATATTTTTGGCAGGCTTTGCTTCATGGCTGAGCCTTTTGAAATTGTGAAAAGTCAAAGAGCTGTCTAGGTCAGAAATCAAGCGTACACAAAAGAGAGCTCGGGCGAAGGTGATAATCGTTATGCACACCTCCAAATGTGGCACCATATCAAGTGAGATTTGTGCCAAGAGCCTGGCGTGGACATCCAACACTTGGGGATTATAGCTTCTCGGCCTTTTGGCTAAGATCAAGTGTAGTATCTGTTCTTATCAGTTTAATATCTGATATGTCCTGTTTATGAGGACTACATATTAAGCAGATTTTTGGCAAGAGGAGCAGAAATGTGGAGCTTGCTCCCTTCTCTCCACGCATCGACCTAGCATTGCAGTGCCGCTGGGAACGGTGCACTCTGTTCTTACCCTGTAGAAAAGCAAACACTCAAGACCTGCTGGTAGACTTGGTGAGAAACCAGAGTCAGCTATTTTGACCCAATGTAATGGTTCAGGGATCTATCGCTTAAACAGGCTTAAAAGCCAATCACAGTAGTCAAGGCAGGAGCTAATAAAGACGTGTATAATTTTGGTTGCCAGATGGGGGCGGGGTGGGAATGTTGCATACTGGGCTCTGACATGCAGAAAGAAAAGGCCTACCGTGAAGGTGGTGAATGTGACCGAGAGACTCCACCGCTGCTCTCCAACACAGGGCCATGCTGACTGGTTTCTCTTCATAACGCACAAGTCTTTCGCCTTTTACTAAAGACTTCCGTGGAGAGGAACAAACATGAGTTGAATATATTTTTGGCAGGCTTTGCTTCATGGCTGAGCCTTTTGAAATTGTGAAAAGTCAAAGAGCTGTCTAGGTCAGAAATCAAGCGTCCACAAAGGAGAGCTCGGGCGGAGGTGATAAGCAGCAGCCATCGTTATGCACACCTCCAAATGTGGCACCATATCAAGTGAGATTTGTGCCAAGAGCCTGGCGTGGACATCCAACACTTGGGGATTATCGCTTCTCGGCCTTTTGGCTAAGATCAAGTGTAGTATCTGTTCTTATCAGTTTAATATCTGATATGTCCTCTATATGAGGACTACATATTAAGCAGATTTTTGGCAAGAGGAGCAGAAATGTGGAGCTTGCTCCCTTCTCTCCACGCATCGACCTAGCATTACAGTGCCGCTGGGAACGGTGCACTCTGTTCTTACCCTGTAGAAAAGCAAACACTAAAGACCTGCTGGGAGACTTGGTGAGAAACCAGAGTCAGCTATTTGGACCCAATGTAAGTGGTTCAGGGATCTATCGCTTAAACAGGCTTAAAAGCCAATCACAGTAGTCAGGGCAGGAGCTAATAAAGACGTGTATAATTTTGGTTGCCAGATGGGGGCGGGGTGGGAATGTTGCATACTGGGCTCTGATATGCGGAAAGAAAAGGCCTACCGTGAAGGTGGTGAATGTGACCGAGAGGCTCCACCACTGCTCTCCAACACAGGGCCATGCTGACTCTGGTTTCTCTTCATAACGCACAAGTCTTTCGCCTTTTACTAAAGACTTCCGTGGAGAGGAACAAACATGAGTTGAATATATTTTTGGCAGGCTTTGCTTCATCGCTGAGCCTTTTGAAATTGTGAAAAGTCAAAGAGCTGTCTAGGTCAGAAATCAAGCGTCCACAAAATAGAGCTCGGGCGAAGGTGATAAGCAGCAGCCATCGTTTTGCACACCTCCAAATGTGGCACCATCTCAAGTGAGATTTGTGCCAAGAGCCTGGCGTGGACATCCAACACTTGGGGATTATCGCTTCTCGGCCTTTTGGCTAAGATCAAGTGTAGTATCTGTTCTTATCAGTTTAATATCTGATATGTCCTCTATATGAGGACTACATATTAAGCAGATTTTTGGCAAGAGGAGCAGAAATGTGGAGCTTGCTCCCTTCTCTCCACGCATCGACCTAGCATTGCAGTGCCGCTGGGGACGGTGCACTCTGTTCTTACCCTGTAGAAAAGCAAACACTCAAGACCTGCTGGGAGACTTGGTTAGAAACCAGAGTCAGCTATTTGGACCCAATGTAAGTGGTTCAGGGATCTATCGCTTAAACAGGCTTAAAAGCCAATCACAGTAGTCAGGGCAGGAGCTAATAAAGACGTGTATAATTTTGGTTGCCAAATGGGGGCGGGGTGGGAATGTTGCATACTGGGCTCTGACATGCGGAAAGAAAAGGCCTACCGTGAAGGTGGTGAATGTGACCAAGAGGCTCCACCGCTGCTCTCCAACAAAGGGTCATGCTGACTCTAGTTTCTCTTCATAACGCACAAGTCTTTCGCCTTTTACTAAAGACCTCCGTGGAGAGGAACGAACATGAGTTGAATATATTTTTGGTAGGCTTTGCTTCATGGCTGAGCCTTTTGAAATTGTGAAAAGTCAAAGAGCTGTCTAGGTCAGAAATCAAGCGTCCACAAAGGAGAGCTCGGGCGGAGGTGATAAGCAGCAGCCATCGTTATGCACACCTCCAAATGTGGCACCATATCAAGTGAGATTTGTGCCAAGAGCCTGGCGTGGACATCCAACACTTGGGGATTATCGCTTCTCGGCCTTTTGGCTAAGATCAAGTGTAGTATCTGTTCTTATCAGTTTAATATCTGATATGTCCTCTATATGAGGACTACATATTAAGCAGATTTTTGGCAAGAGGAGCAGAAATGTGGAGCTTGCTCCCTTCTCTCCACGCATCGACCTAGCATTGCAGTGCCGCTGGGAACGGTGCACTCTGTTCTTACCCTGTAGAAAAGCAGACACTCAAGACCTGCTGGGAGACTTGGTGAGAAACCAGAGTCAGCTATTTTGACCCAATGTAATGGTTCAGGGATCTATCGCTTAAACAGGCTTAAAAGCCAATCACAGTAGTCAAGGCAGGAGCTAATAAAGACGTGTATAATTTTGGTTGCCAAATGGGGGCGGGGTGGGAATGTTGCATACTGGGCTCTGACATGCGGAAAGAAAAGGCCTACCGTGAAGGTGGTGAATGTGACCGAGAGGCTCCACCGCTGCTCTCCAACACAGGGCCATGCTGACTCTAGTTTCTCTTCATAACGCACAAGTCTTTCGCCTTTTACTAAAGACTTCCGTGGAGAGGAACAAACATGAGTTGAATATATTTTTGGCAGGCTTTGCTTCATGGCTGAGCCTTTTGAAATTGTGAAAAGTCAAAGAGCTGTCTAGGTCAGAAATCAAGCGTCCACAAAGGAGAGCTCGGGCGGAGGTGATAAGCAGCAGCCATCGTTATGCACACCTCCAAATGTGGCACCATATCAAGTGAGATTTGTGCCAAGAGCCTGGCGTGGACATCCAACACTTGGGGATTTTCGCTTCTCGGCCTTTTGGCTAAGATCAAGTGTAGTATCTGTTCTTATCAGTTTAATATCTGATATGTCCTCTATATGGGGACTACATATTAAGCAGATTTTTGGCAAGAGGAGCAGAAATGTGGAGCTTGCTCCCTTCTCTCCACGCATCGACCTAGCATTGCAGTGCCGCTGGGAACGGTGCACTCTGTTCTTACCCTGTAGAAAAGCAAACACTCAAGACCTGCTGGTAGACTTGGTGAGAAACCAGAGTCAGCTATTTGGACCCAATGTAAGTGGTTCAGGGATCTATTGCTTAAACAGGCTTAAAAGCCAATCACAGTAGTCAGGGCAGGAGCTAATAAAGACGTGTATAATTTTGGTTGCCAGATGGGGGCGGGGTGGGAATGTTGCATACTGGGCTCTGACATGCGGAAAGAAAAGGCCTACCGTGAAGGTGGTGAATGTGACCGAGAGGCTCCACCACTGCTCTCCAACACAGGGCCATGCTCACTCTGGTTTCTCTTCATAACGCACAAGTCTTTCGCCTTTTACTAAAGACTTCCGTGGAGAGGAACAAACATGAGTTGAATATATTTTTGGCAGGCTTTGCTTCATGGCTGAGCCTTTTGAAATTGTGAAAAGTCAAAGAGCTGTCTAGGTCAGAAATCAAGCGTCCACAAAATAGAGCTCGGGCGAAGGTGATAAGCAGCAGCCATCGTTATGCACACCTCCAAATGTGGCACCATCTCAAGTAAGATTTGTGCCAAGAGCCTGGCGTGCTCATCCAACACTTGGGGATTATCGCTTCTCGGCCTTTTGGCTAAGATCAAGTGGAGCGACGGGGGCAAAGGTGGACGAAGAAGAAACACAGACGACCCAAAGATGGCCCCAAGGGGTTCCAAGGAACAGACGAGCCCAAAGGTCGGGGTGAGGTACACTATACGTTTCCAGGCGGAATCAGTGGAGGAACACCTAATTTCGAGAGACTGGTTCTGCAAACAAGTAATTTTGGAACAACTGAGGCTGAAGGTAGAAGATGTGTACTGTATTCAGTGGAACCAGCAAGAAAAAGCTTTCGACGTTACCCTGATCAGTGAGGATGTGTATTCAAGAGTGGCTGAAGCCTGTAGAAAGGAGGCTGGGACAAGATTCATAGCCGGTTACAAGATTTTGAACCTGGACAGACCAAATTTCAGAACTGTCACTGTCCATACGTACAACCCTTTCGTCACAGATCGAGCACTAGTTGCTTTTTTGGGACAGCACGGAGAGGTGGTGACTAGTGCTAGGTACGTAAAAGACATGAGCGGAT
Source organism: Limanda limanda (assembly GCF_963576545.1). NCBI lineage: Eukaryota > Metazoa > Chordata > Actinopteri > Pleuronectiformes > Pleuronectidae > Limanda > Limanda limanda. Next base: position 1,697,289 of record NC_083647.1, read on the forward strand.
TCTGGACAGGAAGAAGGCAGTTCCAAGTGCTGCTGAACCCTGACCCAGAAGGACCTGGAGGACTGAAGCATCCACCGGCTCTTTTCAGCATTGGTGCAGACCGTGGTTACCTGTTTTACGCCAGACAACCAGATTTCTGTAGGCGTTGCAGGCAGTCTGGCCATACAGAGGCAGGCTGTTCCGGAGCCTGCTGCTGTACCTGTGGCCAAGGGGGCCATGAGGCCAAAGATTGCAAAGGGCCCAAGGCCTGTCATGGATGTGGAGGAATGGGCCACCTGTACCGCAACTGTCCTAGCCGACGGAGGACCTTTGCGGAAGTAGCCAAGTCCAATGGAGAGCCGGAAAAAGCAAAGGACCCAGGAGAGAGAACCGTGCCTGCAGAGAATGGCACATGCACACCGGTACAGGCGGAGCCAGCTACGGATCTTTCTAAGATTGGAACAGAGGAAGTCCCCCCGGAGAAAGGAACAACAAGCAGTGCCAGCGGGGAAAGCGAAGCCCAGGTGCCCTGTGACAACACAGGGGGAGACTTTCCTCTCATCAGCCCAGGTCCAGCCAACTCCAAGGTCAAGAAGGGGGCACGGAAAGGATCACAGGTTTTCGGAGTGGGGAAGACAATTAGAAGCGGAGAGAGTAAGGAGGGGGGCCATAGTAAAAAGTCAAAGGGGGATGGCACAGGGGCAGAGGGAGGGGACCAAGAGAAGGTAGATGATGGTGGGATGATTTATGGCGTAGGGCAGCAAAGAAGGGCTGCAGAGGAGGGAGGACATCAGGAGCAGGAAGGGGGCAACACAGGGCTAGGTAAGGGTGGAGAGGCTACGCAGCATATCGGAGGAGATCCAGGTGAGCTGCTCGCAGAAGGTTTGGGGCTGGAGCTGGATTTACCTCCTTACCTGCTCAATATACCATCCCCTTTGGGGGAAGATGCATATGAGGGACCCAACAGACCATCAACTTCGCCTAATCCAGTGCTCTTTTCCTGGGCGGAGCAGATGGAGAGAGAGGACTTCTTTTTGCCGTAAGGAGTGTTTTTTTTTTGATTTTGATTGTTTTGATTGTTTTGATACAGTAAAGACTTAAAAAAATACAAATTATAATGGCTGTAGTAAAGATGCTTTCTTTAAATGTAAGAGGGATGAGGGATACGTTAAAAAGAAGGACTGTTTATGATTTTGTGGACCATCTGCATGTTGATATTTGTTTATTGCAGGAGGTTCATTTACGGGACATGGGGGATGCTGCGAATTTCTCAAGGGAGTGGACGAAAGGGGACTCAATCTGGAGCGTGGGAGGGGTCCACTCTACAGGGGTAGGGATTTTGTTTGGGGTAAAAGAGATTAGGGTGGAGGATGTTTTCATTATTGTCCAAGGGAGGATAATGGGGGCTGACATCACATGGGGGACAAGCAAGCTCAGGGTTGTGGTGGTGTATGGACCACAAACTCAGAGGGAACGTAGAGAAATGTTTGAGTTGGTAGAGCCACACTTGGCCACCAATAGGCAGGTAATTGTAGGTGGGGATTTCAATGTGCAGTTAGGTAAGGGGGGGGACACCAGCGATATTTACATCTCCCACCTTATGGCTAGACACGGGTTGGTAGATGGGGGGAGGATGGTCAGGCCTCTGGCAGACGGCCCCACATGGCGTAACTCACGTGGTACGTTTAAACGTCTTGACTACGTGTTTGCAGCAAAGTCTTTAAGTCTGGTGTCAGGTCGACTGCTCCCTGTGTTCTTCTCTGACCATGATGGGCTGCTGTTTGAGGTGCGCCTGTGCCTGCCTATTTTTGGGCGTGGGTACTGGCGTCTCAATATTAGCATATTAGAGGAGGACACTTTCAAACAAAGTTTTGAACTATTTTTCAAAAACCTTTTAGGAATAAGACCATTGTGTCCTGGGGTGATGGAGTGGTGGGAAGTAGCCAAGAAAAGGATAAAAATGTTTTGCGTTAGTTATTGTAAAAGGAAGGTGAGGTTGGCAAAGAGGGAGGTTTTTCGCTTACAGCGCCTCCTCGAGCTGGAGTACAGCAAAGGAAACAGCGGTGGCACAGTAAATCAGCGGGCTTGTGACACCCTAAAAGCAAAGCTTAGGGAGGTCTTTGAGGTAAGGGCCCGGGCTTACCTGTTGCAGGCACGGCGAAACTTCCTAGAGAAGCACGAGACGTGTTCCGCTGCTTTTTTCAACTCAATACGGGCAGACAGGAAAAGACAGGTACAGACCGGAATCAGGGATAAGCAGGGTGTGGTAGTGTCGGAAGCAGCTGAGATGGTGGGGGCTGCTACTGACTACTACCGCACAAGTTTCCAGGAGAAAGAGGTAGATGTAGAGGGAGGGGAGATCTTTCTGAACTTACTGACCAAGCAGGTGCCGTCCGACATAGCGCAGACTTTGGAGGCCCCGCTTACCCTCAAAGAGCTCGAGGGTGCCCTTGGTAAAATGAACAGGCGGAAGGTGCCTGGCATAGACGGACTGCCGGTGGAGTTTTATCTCAAGTTCTGGGAGATTCTCGGGCCGGTATTGTTGGAGGTGTTGTCCACAATACTTCTCACAGGTGCAATGGGAGGGACTATGGCCACAGGAGTGATCTCCCTTCTGTTTAAGAAGGGGGATGGAACCGACCTCGGGAACTGGCGGCCACTGACCATGTTGTGTGTTGACTATAAACTTCTGGCAAAGGTCCTAGCGGATCGGCTGGGCACAGCGCTTCCACACGTGGTCCATGTGGACCAAACGTGTGGGGTGGCAGGGCGCTCGGTGAAGTGGAATCTCCAGCTCATACGAGACGCTGCCGCGTGGGCGGAAGACAGACACCTGCCATTTATGGTGGTGGGTCTCGACCAGGCAAAGGCCTTTGACAGGGTTCACTGGGGTTTTATGTTTAGGGTGTTGGAAAGGCTAGGCTTTAACAAGGTTTTTGTCGAATGGCTGCGCACATTATACACAGGTGTGGGGAGCAAGGTGTCAGTCAACGGGCACTTAAGGGAAATTTTCAGGTTGCACTCAGGGGTAAGACAGGGCTGCCCACTCTCACCGCTGCTCTACATCCTTTATTTAGAGCCCCTGGCGGCAACCATTCGGGCTGACCCAGGGGTGAAAGGTTTCCTGGTTCCCGGCAGCAGAGGCCTACGGGTCAAGCTGTCACAGTATGCAGACGACACCACACTGCTGCTAGACAGGGATGAGAGTCTCATCCGATCCTTGGAGATTTTTCAGGACTTTGGTCGGGTGTCTGGAGCAAAACTGAATCACGCCAAGTCCTCTGTAAAGTTCTTTGGGCGTTGGAAAGAAAGGACGGATGTACCGGGAGGGTTGTCGCTCTGCACAGGACCACTGAAGGTACTAGGGGTCAGCTTTGAGACAGCCAACAGTGCCACGATCAACTGGACCAGGCGAATTACAGCAGTCCAGAAGAAGCTTGCACTCTGGAAGAGCAGGTGCCTGACCTTTATAGGGAAGGTACTTGTTCTGAAGGTAGACATTCTGCCATCCCTGCTATATTTGGCATACATATACCCACTGCCAGTGAGCATGAGGAGACCTCTCATGCGCTTTGTGTTCGATTTCATATGGGGGGGGAGATACGAATACGTGGCCAGAACTCGCATGCTTTCTGGTATCGAAGCAGGAGGGAGGGATGTGCCACACCTCCCGCTGAAACTGGACTGCATTTTTGTTTCTTCCCTGTGCAGGGAGCTTTCTTTTCCAATAGAGCACCCCTCAGGCTATTTTTTAAGGCTTTATTTCGCGTACCAAGCTAGGGGGTTGATGGTCTGGAACAATTTGGCACCCAGGGTGGAGCAGCAGCCATGGCATTACAACCATGCAGCTAGGTGGCTGCGGGCTCATCCTGAGGCCTCCGACAGAGCAATACAAATAGATCACAGAGCCCTCTACAGAGAGGTCAGTAAGGCAGTGGTCGCACTTCCGTTGGTGGGGACCCCGACAAAGATTTGGCGGGGGATCCAGCCAGGGGGGCTTGACAACAGGCTCAAAGACATAAATTGGTTATGCCTGCACAAATGCCTGCCAGTGCGGGAAACCATGTACAGGCATGGGTTGGCAAGATCCCCTGCGTGCCCTCGGGCAACCTGTTCAGGTGAGGAAACGGTCAGGCATGTCATGTGGGACTGTCCAACTGCAAAGGTAGTATGGGGTAAAGTGGGGGAGCGGCTAAGGCAGGTAGTACGAGGATTTAATTTGACCTGGGATAAGGTTGAAAGAGGTTTAGGCTCAGGAAATTTCCCAATGTGGTATATCATAAGTATTACAAAGAGGATTATGTGGTTGGCCAGGCAAGACCTGGTAAAGAGAGATAAAGACAGCGGTGTGGAAGGGATCATGAGGAGGGTGGAAGCTGAGGTAAAGGGGAAAATCAAAAGGGACATGGAGAAGTGGGGGAAGCATGCCGCTCTAGAGAGGTGGAAGGGAGGGTTTGGGTGGATATGGTGAGCTAAGAGGGAAGGCAAAAGGGTTTCTTTGGGCTGTTTTTGTTTATTATTTCACCTGTTATTTTTGCAACATGGACAGGGAAGGTTTTGAAAAACGAACATTCTATACCTGCAAGGGGCACAATTGATGCCGAACGTTGTATTAGGGATGGTCATACGTGATGTTTGATTTGTCTTGATTTGTATGTAACTGATGAAAGTTTTTTGTAATAAAAAAAAAAAAAAAAAAAAAAAAAAAATCTGTTCTTATCAGTTTAATATCTGATATGTCCTCTATATGAGGACTACATATTAAGCAGATTTTTGGCAAGAGGAGCAGAAATGTGGAGCTTGCTCCCTTCTCTCCACGCATCGACCTAGCATTGCAGTGCCGCTGGGAACGGTGCACTCTGTTCTTACCCTGTAGAAAAGCAAACACTCAAGACCTACTGGGAGACTTGGTTAGAAACCAGAGTCAGCTATTTGGACCCAATGTAAGTGGTTCAGGGATCTATCGCTTAAACAGGCTTAAAAGCCAATCACAGTAGTCAGGGCAGGAGCTAATAAAGACGTGTATAATTTTGGTTGCCAAATGGGGGCGGGGTGGGAATGTTGCATACTGGGCTCTGACATGCGGAAAGAAAAGGCCTACCGTAAAGGTGGTGAATGTGACCGAGAGGCTCCACCGCTGCTCTCCAACACAGGGCCATGCTGACTCTGGTTTCTCTTCATAACGCACAAGTGTTTCGCCTTTTACTAAAGACTTCCGTGGAGAGGAACAAACATGAGTTGAATATATTTTTGGCAGGCTTTGCTTCATGGCTGAGCCTTTTGAAATTGTGAAAAGTCAAAGAGCTGTCTAGGTCAGAAATCAAGCGTCCACAAAGGAGAGCTCGGGCGGAGGTGATAAGCAGCAGCCATCGTTATGCACACCTCCAAATGTGGCACCATATCAAGTGAGATTTGTGCCAAGAGCCTGGCGTGGACATCCAACACTTGGGGATTATCGCTTCTCGGCCTTTTGGCTAAGATCAAGTGTAGTATCTGTTCTTATCAGTTTAATATCTGATATGTCCTCTATATGAGGACTACATATTAAGCAGATTTTTGGCAAGAGGAGCAGAAATGTGGAGCTTGCTCCCTTCTCTCCACGCATCGACCTAGCATTGCAGTGCCGCTGGGAACGGTGCACTCTGTTCTTACCCTGTAGAAAAGCAGACACTCAAGACCTGCTGGGAGACTTGGTGAGAAACCAGAGTCAGCTATTTTGACCCAATGTAATGGTTCAGGGATCAATCGCTTAAACAGGCTTAAAAGCCAATCACAGTAGTCAAGGCAGGAGCTAATAAAGACGTGTATAATTTTGGTTGCCAAATGGGGGCGGGGTGGGAATGTTGCATACTGGGCTCTGAAATGCGGAAAGAAAAGATCTACCGTAAAGGTGGTGAATATGACTGAGAGGCTCCACCGCTGCTCTCCAACACAGGGCCTTGCTGACTCTGGTTTCTCTTCATAACGCACAAGTCTTTCGCCTTTTACTAAAGACTTCTGTGGAGAGGAACAAACATGAGTTGAATATATTTTTGGCAGGCTTTGCTTCATGGCTGAGCCTTTTGAAATTGTGAAAAGTCAAAGAGCTGTCTAGGTCAGTAATCAAGCGTCCACAAAGGAGAGCTCGGGCGGAGGTGATAAGCAGCAGCCATCGTTATGCACACCTCCAAATGTGGCACCATCTCAAGTGAGATTTGTGCCAAGAGCCTGGCGTGGACATCCAACACTTGGGGATTATCGCTTCTCGGCCTTCTGGCTAAGATCAAGTGTAGTATCTGTTCTTATCAGTTTAATATCTGATATGTCCTCTATATGAGGACTACATATTAAGTAGATTTTTGGAAAGAGGAGCAGAAATGTGGAGCTTGCTCCCTTCTCTCCACGCATCGACCTAGCATTGCAGTGCCGCTGGGAACGGTGCACTCTGTTCTTACCCTGTAGAAAAGCAAACACTCAAGACCTGCTGGGAGACTTGGTGAGAAACCAGAGTCTGCTATTTGGACCCAATGTAAGTGGTTCAGGGATCTATCGCTTAAACAGGCTTAAAAGCCAATCACAGTAGTCAGGGCAGGAGCAAATAAAGACGTGTATAATTTTGGTTGCCAGATGGGGGCGGGGTGGGAATGTTGCATACTGGGCTCTGACATGCGGAAAGAAAAGGCCTACCGTGAAGGTGGTGAATGTGACCGAGAGGCTCCACCGCTGCTCTCCAACACAGGGCCATGCTGACTCTGGTTTCTCTTCATAACGCACAAGTCTTTCGCCTTTTACTAAAGACTTCCGTGGAGAGGAACAAACATGAGTTGAATATATTTTTGGCAGGCTTTGCTTCATGGCTGAGCCTTTTGAAATTGTGAAAAGTCAAAGAGCTGTCTAGGTCAGAAATCAAGCGTCCACAAAGGAGAGCTCGGGCGGAGGTGATAAGCAGCAGCCATCGTTATGCACACCTCCAAATGTGGCACCATATCAAGTGAGATTTGTGCCAAGAGCCTGGCGTGGACATCCAACACTTGGGGATTATCGCTTCTCGGCCTTTTGGCTAAGATCAAGTGTAGTATCTGTTCTTATCAGTTTAATATCTGATATGTCCTCTATATGAGGACTACATATTAAGCAGATTTTTGGCAAGAGGAGCAGAAATGTGGAGCTTGCTCCCTTCTCTCCACGCATCGACCTAGCATTGCAGTGCCGCTGGGAACGGTGCACTCTGTTCTTACCCTGTAGAAAAGCAAACACTCAAGACCTGCTGGGAGACTTGGTTAGAAACCAGAGTCAGCTATTTGGACCCAATGTAAGTGGTTCAGGGATCTATCGCTTAAACAGGCTTAAAAGCCAATCACAGTAGTCAGGGCAGGAGCTAATAAAGACGTGTATAATTTTGGTTGCCAAATGGGGGCGGGGTGGGAATGTTGCATACTGGGCTCTGACATGCGGAAAGAAAAGGCCTACCGTGAAGGTGGTGAATGTGACCGAGAGGCTCCACCGCTGCTCTCCAACACAGGGCCATGCTGACTCTAGTTTCTCTTCATAACGCACAAGTCTTTCGCCTTTTACTAAAGACTTCCGTGGAGAGGAACAAACATGAGTTGAATATATTTTTGGCAGGCTTTGCTTCATGGCTGAGCCTTTTGAAATTGTGAAAAGTCAAAGAGCTGTCTAGGTCAGAAATCAAGCGTCCACAAAGGAGAGCTCGGGCGGAGGTGATAAGCAGCAGCCATCGTTATGCACACCTCCAAATGTGGCACCATATCAAGTGAGATTTGTGCCAAGAGCCTGGCGTGGACATCCAACACTTGGGGATTATCGCTTCTCGGCCTTTTGGCTAAGATCAAGTGTAGTATCTGTTCTTATCAGTTTAATATCTGATATGTCCTCTATATGGGGACTACATATTAAGCAGATTTTTGGCAAGAGGAGCAGAAATGTGGAGCTTGCTCCCTTCTCTCGACACATCGACCTAGCATTGCAGTGCCGCTGGGAACGGTGCACTCTGTTCTTACCCTGTAGAAAAGCAAACACTCAAGACCTGCTGGTAGACTTGGTGAGAAACCAGAGTCAGCTATTTGGACCCAATGTAAGTGGTTCAGGGATCTATCGCTTAAACAGGCTTAAAAGCCAATCACAGTAGTCAGGGCAGGAGCTAATAAAGACGTGTATAATTTTGGTTGCCAGATGGGGGCGGGGTGGGAATGTTGCATACTGGGCTCTGACATGCGGAAAGAAAAGGCCTACCGTGAAGGTGGTGAATGTGACCGAGAGGCTCCACCGCTGCTCTCCAACACAGGGCCATGCTTACTCTGGTTTCTCTTCATAACGCACAAGTCTTTCGCCTTTTACTAAAGACTTCCGTGGAGAGGAACAAACATGAGTTGAATATATTTTTGGCAGGCTTTGCTTCATGGCTGAGCCTTTTGAAATTGTGAAAAGTCAAAGAGCTGTCTAGGTCAGAAATCAAGCGTCCACAAAGGAGAGCTCGGGCGGAGGTGATAAGCAGCAGCCATCGTTATGCACACCTCCAAATGTGGCACCATCTCAAGTGAGATTTGTGCCAAGAGCCTGGCGTGGACATCCAACACTTGGGGATTATCGCTTCTCGGCCTTTTGGCTAAGATCAAGTGTAGTATCTGTTCTTATCAGTTTAATATCTGATATGTCCTCTATATGAGGACTACATATTAAGCAGATTTTTGGCAAGAGGAGCAGAAATGTGGAGCTTGCTCCCTTCTCTACACGCATCAACCTAGCATTGCAGTGCCGCTGGGAACGGTGCACTCTGTTCTTACCCTGTAGAAAAGCAGACACTCAAGACCTGCTGGGAGACTTGTTGAGAAACCAGAGTCAGCTATTTGGACCCAATGTAAGTGGTTCAGGGATCTATCGCTTAAACAGGCTTAAAAGCCAATCACAGTAGTCAGGGCAGGAGCTAATAAAGACGTGTATAATTTTGGTTGCCAAATGGGGGCGGGGTGGGAATGTTGCATACTGGGCTCTGACATGCGGAAAGAAAAGGCCTACCGTAAAGGTGGTGAATGTGACCGAGAGTCTCCAGCGCTGCTCTCCAACACAGGGCCATGCTGACTCTGGTTTCTCTTCATAACGCACAAGTCTTTCGCCTTTTACTAAAGACTTCCGTGGAGAGGAACAAACATGAGTTGAATATATTTTTGGCGACTTTGCTTCATGGCTGAGCCTTTTGAAATTGTGAAAAGTCAAAGAGCTGTCTAGGTCAGAAATCAAGCGTCCACAAAGGAGAGCTCGGGCGGAGGTGATAAGCAGCAGCCATCGTTATGCACACCTCCAAATGTGGCACCATCTCAAGTGAGATTTGTGCCAAGAGCCTGGCGTGGACATCCAACACTTGGGGATTATCGCTTCTCGGCCTTTTGGCTAAGATCAAGTGTAGTATCTGTTCTTATCAGTTTAATATCTGATATGTCCTCTATATGAGGACTACATATTAAGCAGATTTTTGGCAAGAGGAGCAGAAATGTGGAGCTTGCTCCCTTCTCTCCACGCATCGACCTAGCATTGCAGTGCCTCCGGGAACGGTGCACTCTGTTCTTACCCTTTAGAAAAGCAAACACTCAAGACCTGCTGGGAGACTTGGTGAGAAACCAGAGTCAGCTATTTGGACTCAATGTAAGTGGTTCAGGGATCTATCGCTTAAACAGGCTTAAAAGCCAATCACAGTAGTCAGGGCAGGAGCTAATAAAGACGTGTATAATTTTGGTTGCCAGATGGGGGCGGGGTGGGAATGTTGCATACTGGGCTCTGACATGCGGAAAGAAAAGGCCTACCGTGAAGGTGGTGAATGTGACCGAGAGTCTCCACCGCTGCTCTCCAACACAGGGCCATGCTGACTCTGGTTTCTCTTCATAACGCACAAGTCTTTCGCCTTTTACTAAAGACTTCCGTAGAGAGGAACAAACATGAGTTGAATATATTTTTGGCAGGCTTTGCTTCATGGCTGAGCCTTTTGAAATTGTGAAAAGTCAAAGAGCTGTCTAGGTCAGAAATCAAGCGTCCACAAAGGAGAGCTCGGGGCGGAGGTGATAAGCAGCAGCCATCGTTATGCACACCTCCAAATGTGGCACCATATCAAGTGAGATTTGTGCCAAGAGCCTGGCGTGGACATCCAACACTTGGGGATTATCGCTTCTCGGCCTTTTGGCTAAGATCAAGTGTATTATCTGTTCTTATCAGTTTAATATCTGATATGTCCTCTATATGAGGACTACATATTAAGCAGATTTTTGGCAAGAGGAGCAGAAATGTGGAGCTTGCTCCCTTCTCTCCACGCATTGACCTAGCATTGCAGTGCCGCTGGGAACGGTGCACTCTGTTCTTACCCTGTAGAAAAGCAAACACTCAAGACCTGCTGGTAGACTTGGTGAGAAACCAGAGTCAGCTATTTGGACCCAATGTAAGTGGTTCAGGGATCTATCGCTTAAACAGGCTTAAAAGCCAATCACAGTAGTCAGGGCAGGAGCTAATAAAGACGTATATAATTTTGGTTGCCAGATGGGGGCGGGGTGGGAATGTTGCATACTGGGCTCTGACATGCGGAAAGAAAAGGCCTACCGTGAAGGTGGTGAATGTGACCGAGAGGCTCCACCGCTGCTCTCCAACACAGGGCCATGCTTACTCTGGTTTCCCTTCATTACGCACAAGTCTTTCGCCTTTTACTAAAGACTTCCGTGGAGAGGAACAAACATAAGTTGAATATATTTTTGGCAGGCTTTGCTTCATGGCTGAGCCTTTTGAAATTGTGAAAAGTCAAAGAGCTGTCTAGGTCAGAAATCAAGCGTCCACAAAGGAGAGCTCGGGCGGAGGTGATAAGCAGCAGCCATCGTTATGCACACCTCCAAATGTGGCACCATATCAAGTGAGATTTGTGCCAAGAGCCTGGCGTGGACATCCAACACTTGGGGATTATCGCTTCTCGGCCTTTTGGCTAAGATCAAGTGTAGTATCTGTTCTTATCAGTTTAATATCTGATATGTCCTCTATATGAGGACTACATATTAAGCAGATTTTTGGCAAGAGGATCAGAAATGTGGAGCTTGCTCCCTTCTCTCCACGCATCGACCTAGCATTGCAGTGCCGCTGGGAACGGTGCAGTCTGTTCTTACCCTGTAGAAAAGCAAACACTCAAGACCTGCTGGTAGACTTGGTGAGAAACCAGAGTCAGCTATTTGGACCCAATGTAAGTGGTTCAGGGATCTATCGCTTAAACAGGCTTAAAAGCCAATCACAGTAGTCAGGGCAGGAGCTAATAAAGACGTGTATAATTTTGGTTGCCAGATGGGGGCGGGGTGGGAATGTTGCATACTGGGCTCTGACATGCGGAAAGAAAAGGCCTACCGTGAAGGTGGTGAATGTGACCGAGAGGCTCCATCGCTGCTCTCCAACACAGGGCCATGCTGACTCTGGTTTCTCTTCATAACGCACAAGTCTTTCGCCTTTTACTAAAGACTTCCGTGGAGAGGAACAAACATGAGTTGAATATATTTTTGGCAGGCTTTGCTTCATGGCTGAGCCTTTTGAAATTGTGAAAAGTCAAAGAGCTGTCTAGGTCAGAAATCAAGCGTCCACAAAGGAGAGCTCGGGCGGAGGTGATAAGCAGCAGCCATCGTTATGCACACCTCCCTATGTGGCACCATCTCAAGTGAGATTTGTGCCAAGAGCCTGGCGTGGACATCCAACACTTGGGGATTATCGCTTCTCGGCCTTTTGGCTAAGATCAAGTGTAGTATCTGTTCTTATCAGTTTAATATCTGATATGTCCTCTATATGAGGACTACATATTAAGCAGATTTTTGGCAAGAGGAGCAGAAATGTGGAGCTTGCTCCCTTCTCTCCACGCATCGACCTAGCATTGCAGTGCCGCTGGGAACGGTGCACTCTGTTCTTACCCTGTAGAAAAGCAAACACTCAAGACCTGCTGGGAGACTTGGTGAGAAACCAGAGTCAGCTATTTGGACCCAATGTAAGTGGTTCAGGGATCTATTGCTTAAACAGGCTTAAAAGCCAATCACAGTAGTCAGGGCAGGAGCTAATAAAGACGTGTATAATTTTGGTTGCCAGATGGGGGCGGGGTGGGAATGTTGCATACTGGGCTCTGACATGCGGAAAGAAAAGGCCTACCGTGAAGGTGGTGAACGTGACCGAGAGGCTCCACCGCTGCTCTCCAACACAGGTCCATGCTGACTCTGGTTTCTCTTCATAACGCACAAGTCTTTCGCCTTTTACTAAAGACTTCCGTGGAGAGGAACAAACATGAGTTGAATATATTTTTGGCAGGCTTTGCTTCATGGCTGAGCCTTTTGAAATTGTGAAAAGTCAAAGAGCTGTCTAGGTCAGAAATCAAGCGTCCACAAAGGAGAGCTCGGGCGGAGGTGATAAGCAGCAGCCATCGTTATGCACACCTCCCTATGTGGCACCATCTCAAGTGAGATTTGTGCCAAGAGCCTGGCGTGGACATCCAACACTTGGGGATTATCGCTGCTCGGCCTTTTGGCTAAGATCAAGTGTAGTATCTGTTCTTATCAGTTTAATATCTGATATGTCCTCTATATGAGGACTACATATTAAGCAGATTTTTGGCAAGAGGAGCAGAAATGTGGAGCTTGCTCCCTTCTCTCCACGCATCGACCTAGCATTGCAGTGCCGCTGGGAACGGTGCACTCTGTTCTTACCCTGTAGAAAAGCAAACACTCAAGACCTGCTGGGAGACTTGGTGAGAAACCAGAGTCAGCTATTTGGACCCAATGTAAGTGGTTCAGGGATCTATTGCTTAAACAGGCTTAAAAGCCAATCACAGTAGTCAGGGCAGGAGCTAATAAAGACGTGTATAATTTTGGTTGCCAGATGGGGGCGGGGTGGGAATGTTGCATACTGGGCTCTGACATGCGGAAAGAAAAGGCCTACCTAAAGGTGGTGAATGTGACCGAGAGGCTCCACCGCTGCTCTCCAACACAGAGCCATGATGACTCTGGTTTCTCTTCATAACGCACAAGTCTTTCGCCTTTTACTAAAGACTTCCGTGGAGAGGAACAAACATGAGTTGAATATATTTTTGGCAGGCTTTGCTTCATGGCTGAGCCTTTTGAAATTGTGAAAAGTCAAAGAGCTGTCTAGGTCAGAAATCAAGCGTCCACAAAGGAGAGCTCGGGCGGAGGTGATAAGCAGCAGCCATCGTTATGCACACCTCCAAATGTGGCACCATTTCAAGTGAGATTTGTGCCAAGAGCCTGGCGTGGACATCCAACACTTGGGGATTATCGCTTCTCGGCCTTTTGGCTAAGATCAAGTGTAGTATCTGTTCTTATCAGTTTAATATCTGATATGTCGTCTATATGAGGACTACATATTAAGCAGATTTTTGGAAAGAGGAGCAGAAATGTGGAGCTTGCTCCCTTCTCTCCACGCATTGACCTAGCATTGCAGTGCCGCTGGGAACGGTGCACTCTGTTCTTATCCTGTAGAAAAGCAAACACTCAAGACCTGCTGGTAGACTTGGTGAGAAACCAGAGTCAGCTATTTGGACCCAATGTAAGTGGTTCAGGGATCTATCGCTTAAACAGGCTTAAAAGCCAATCACAGTAGTCAGGGCAGGAGCTAATAAAGACGTGTATAATTTTGGTTGCCAGATGGGGGCGGGGTGGGAATGTTGCATACTGGGCTCTGACATGCGGAAAGAAAAGGCGTACCGTGAAGGTGGTGAATGTGACCGAGAGTCTCCACCGCTGCTCTCCAACACAGGGCCATGCTGACTCTGGTTTCTCTTCATAACGCACAAGTCTTTCGCCTTTTACTAAAGACTACCGTGGAGAGGAACAAACATGAGTTGAATATATTTTTGGCAGGCTTTGCTTCATGGCTGAGCCTTTTGAAATTGTGAAAAGTCAAAGAGCTGTCTAGGTCAGAAATCAAGCGTCCACAAAGGAGAGCTCGGGCGGAGGTGATAAGCAGCAGCCATCGTTATGCACACTTCCAAATGTGGCACCATCTCAATTGAGATTTGTGCCAAGAGCCTGGCGTGGACATCCAACACTTGGGGATTATCGCTTCTCGGCCTTTTGGCTAAGATCAAGTGTAGTATCTGTTCTTATCAGTTTAATATCTGATATGTCCTCTATATGAGGACTACATATTAAGCAGATTTTAGGCAAGAGGAGCAGAAATGTGGAGCTTGCTCCCTTCTCTCCACGCATCGACCTAGCATTGCAGTGCCGCTGGGAACGGTGCACTCTGTTCTTACCCTGTAGAAAAGCAAACACTCAAGACCTGCTGGGAGACTTGGTGAGAAACCAGAGTCAGCTATTTGGACCCAATGTAAGTGGTTCAGGGATCTATCGCTTAAACAGGCTTAAAAGCCAATCACAGTAGTCAGGGCAGGAGCTAATAAAGACGTGTATAATTTTGGTTGCCAGATGGGGGCGGGGTGGGAATGTTGCATACTGGGCTCTGACATGCGGAAAGAAAAGGCCTACCGTGAAGGTGGTGAACGTGACCGAGAGGCTCCACCGCTGCTCTCCAACACAGGTCCATGCTGACTCTGGTTTCTCTTCATAACGCACAAGTCTTTCGCCTTTTACTAAAGACTTCCGTGGAGAGGAACAAACATGAGTTGAATATATTTTTGGCAGGCTTTGTTTCATGGCTGATCCTTTTGAAATTGTGAAAAGTCAAAGAGCTGTCTAGGTCAGAAATCAAGCGTCCACAAAGGAGAGCTCGGGCGGAGGTGATAAGCAGCAGCCATCGTTATGCACACCTCCCTATGTGGCACCATCTCAAGTGAGATTTGTGCCAAGAGCCTGGCGTGGACATCCAACACTTGGGGATTATCGCTGCTCGGCCTTTTGGCTAAGATCAAGTGTAGTATCTGTTCTTATCAGTTTAATATCTGATATGTCCTCTATATGAGGACTACATATTAAGCAGATTTTTGGCAAGAGGAGCAGAAATGTGGAGCTTGCTCCCTTCTCTCCACGCATCGACCTAGCATTGCAGTGCCGCTGGGAACGGTGCACTCTGTTCTTACCCTGTAGAAAAGCAAACACTCAAGACCTGCTGGGAGACTTGGTGAGAAACCAGAGTCAGCTATTTGGACCCAATGTAAGTGGTTCAGGGATCTATTGCTTAAACAGGCTTAAAAGCCAATCACAGTAGTCAGGGCAGGAGCTAATAAAGACGTGTATAATTTTGGTTGCCAGATGGGGGCGGGGTGGGAATGTTGCATACTGGGCTCTGACATGCGGAAAGAAAAGGCCTACCTAAAGGTGGTGAATGTGACCGAGAGGCTCCACCGCTGCTCTCCAACACAGAGCCATGATGACTCTGGTTTCTCTTCATAACGCACAAGTCTTTCGCCTTTTACTAAAGACTTCCGTGGAGAGGAACAAACATGAGTTGAATATATTTTTGGCAGGCTTTGCTTCATGGCTGAGCCTTTTGAAATTGTGAAAAGTCAAAGAGCTGTCTAGGTCAGAAATCAAGCGTCCACAAAGGAGAGCTCGGGCGGAGGTGATAAGCAGCAGCCATCGTTATGCACACCTCCAAATGTGGCACCATTTCAAGTGAGATTTGTGCCAAGAGCCTGGCGTGGACATCCAACACTTGGGGATTATCGCTTCTCGGCCTTTTGGCTAAGATCAAGTGTAGTATCTGTTCTTATCAGTTTAATATCTGATATGTCGTCTATATGAGGACTACATATTAAGCAGATTTTTGGAAAGAGGAGCAGAAATGTGGAGCTTGCTCCCTTCTCTCCACGCATTGACCTAGCATTGCAGTGCCGCTGGGAACGGTGCACTCTGTTCTTATCCTGTAGAAAAGCAAACACTCAAGACCTGCTGGTAGACTTGGTGAGAAACCAGAGTCAGCTATTTGGACCCAATGTAAGTGGTTCAGGGATCTATCGCTTAAACAGGCTTAAAAGCCAATCACAGTAGTCAGGGCAGGAGCTAATAAAGACGTGTATAATTTTGGTTGCCAGATGGGGGCGGGGTGGGAATGTTGCATACTGGGCTCTGACATGCGGAAAGAAAAGGCGTACCGTGAAGGTGGTGAATGTGACCGAGAGTCTCCACCGCTGCTCTCCAACACAGGGCCATGCTGACTCTGGTTTCTCTTCATAACGCACAAGTCTTTCGCCTTTTACTAAAGACTACCGTGGAGAGGAACAAACATGAGTTGAATATATTTTTGGCAGGCTTTGCTTCATGGCTGAGCCTTTTGAAATTGTGAAAAGTCAAAGAGCTGTCTAGGTCAGAAATCAAGCGTCCACAAAGGAGAGCTCGGGCGGAGGTGATAAGCAGCAGCCATCGTTATGCACACTTCCAAATGTGGCACCATCTCAATTGAGATTTGTGCCAAGAGCCTGGCGTGGACATCCAACACTTGGGGATTATCGCTTCTCGGCCTTTTGGCTAAGATCAAGTGTAGTATCTGTTCTTATCAGTTTAATATCTGATATGTCCTCTATATGAGGACTACATATTAAGCAGATTTTAGGCAAGAGGAGCAGAAATGTGGAGCTTGCTCCCTTCTCTCCACGCATCGACCTAGCATTGCAGTGCCGCTGGGAACGGTGCACTCTGTTCTTACCCTGTAGAAAAGCAAACACTCAAGACCTGCTGGGAGACTTGGTGAGAAACCAGAGTCAGCTATTTGGACCCAATGTAAGTGGTTCAGGGATCTATCGCTTAAACAGGCTTAAAAGCCAATCACAGTAGTCAGGGCAGGAGCTAATAAAGACGTGTATAATTTTGGTTGCCAGATGGGGGCGGGGTGGGAATGTTGCATACTGGGCTCTGACATGCGGAAAGAAAAGGCCTACCGTGAAGGTGGTGAACGTGACCGAGAGGCTCCACCGCTGCTCTCCAACACAGGTCCATGCTGACTCTGGTTTCTCTTCATAACGCACAAGTCTTTCGCCTTTTACTAAAGACTTCCGTGGAGAGGAACAAACATGAGTTGAATATATTTTTGGCAGGCTTTGTTTCATGGCTGATCCTTTTGAAATTGTGAAAAGTCAAAGAGCTGTCTAGGTCAGAAATCAAGCGTCCACAAAGGAGAGCTCGGGCGGAGGTGATAAGCAGCAGCCATCGTTATGCACACCTCCAAATGTGGCACCATATCAAGTGAGATTTGTGCCAAGAGCGTGGCGTGGACATCCAACACTTGGGGATTATCGCTTCTCGGCCTTTTGGCTAAGATCAAGTGTAGTATCTGTTCTTATCAGTTTAATATCTGATATGTCCTCTATATGAAGACTACATATTAAGCAGATTTTTGGCAAGAGGAGCAGAAATGTGGAGCTTGCTCCCTTCTCTCCACGCATCGACCTAGCATTGCAGTGCCGCTGGGAACGGTGCACTCTGTTCTTACCCTGTAGAAAAGCAAACACTCAAGACCTGCTGGGAGACTTGGTGAGAAACCAGAGTCAGTTATTTGGACCCAATGTAAGTGGTTCAGGGATCTATCGCTTAAACAGGCTTAAAAGCCAATCACAGTAGTCAGGGCAGGAGCTAATAAAGACGTGTATAATTTTGGTTGCCAGATGGGGGCGGGGTGGGAATGTTGCATACTGGGCTCTGACATGCGGAAAGAAAAGGCCTACCGTAAAGGTGGTGAATGTGACCGAGAGGCTCCACCGCTGCTCTCCAACACAGGGCCATGCTGACTCTGGTTTCTCTTCATAACGCACAAGTGTTTCGCCTTTTACTAAAGACTTCCGTGGAGAGGAACAAACATGAGTTGAATATATTTTTGGCAGGCTTTGCTTCATGGCTGAGCCTTTTGAAATTGTGAAAAGTCAAAGAGCTGTCTAGGTCAGAAATCAAGCGTCCACAAAGGAGAGCTCGGGCGGAGGTGATAAGCAGCAGCCATCGTTATGCACACCTCCAAATGTGGCACCATCTCAAGTGAGATTTGTGCCAAGAGCCTGGCGTGGACATCCAACACTTGGGGATTATCGCTTCTCGGCCTTTTGGCTAAGATCAAGTGTAGTATCTGTTCTTATCAGTTTAATATCTGATATGTCCTCTATATGAGGACTACATATTAAGCAGATTTTTGGCAAGAGGAGCAGAAATGTGGAGCTTGCTCCCTTCTCTACACGCATCAACCTAGCATTGCAGTGCCGCTGGGAACGGTGCACTCTGTTCTTACCCTGTAGAAAAGCAGACACTCAAGACCTGCTGGGAGACTTGGTGAGAAACCAGAGTCAGCTATTTTCACCCAATGTAATGGTTCAGGGATCAATCGCTTAAACAGGCTTAAAAGCCAATCACAGTAGTCAAGGCAGGAGCTAATAAAGACGTGTATAATTTTGGTTGCCAAATGGGGGCGGGGTGGGAATGTTGCATACTGGGCTCTGAAATGCGGAAAGAAAAGATCTACCGTAAAGGTGGTGAATGTGACTGAGAGGCTCCACCGCTGCTCTCCAACACAGGGCCTTGCTGACTCTGGTTTCTCTTCATAACGCACAAGTCTTTCGCCTTTTACTAAAGACTTCTGTGGAGAGGAACAAACATGAGTTGAATATATTTTTGGCAGGCTTTGCTTCATGGCTGAGCCTTTTGAAATTGTGAAAAGTCAAAGAGCTGTCTAGGTCAGTAATCAAGCGTCCACAAAGGAGAGCTCGGGCGGAGGTGATAAGCAGCAGCCATCGTTATGCACACCTCCAAATGTGGCACCATCTCAAGTGAGATTTGTGCCAAGAGCCTGGCGTGGACATCCAACACTTGGGGATTATCGCTTCTCGGCCTTCTGGCTAAGATCAAGTGTAGTATCTGTTCTTATCAGTTTAATATCTGATATGTCGTCTATATGAGGACTACATATTAAGTAGATTTTTGGAAAGAGGAGCAGAAATGTGGAGCTTGCTCCCTTCTCTCCACGCATCGACCTAGCATTGCAGTGCCGCTGGGAACGGTGCACTCTGTTCTTACCCTGTAGAAAAGCAAACACTCAAGACCTGCTGGGAGACTTGGTGAGAAACCAGAGTCTGCTATTTGGACCCAATGTAAGTGGTTCAGGGATCTATCGCTTAAACAGGCTTAAAAGCCAATCACAGTAGTCAGGGCAGGAGCAAATAAAGACGTGTATAATTTTGGTTGCCAAATGGGGGCGGGGTGGGAATGTTGCATACTGGGCTCTGACATGCGGAAAGAAAAGGCCTACCGTAAAGGTGGTGAATGTGACCGAGAGGCTCCACCGCTGCTCTCCAACACAGGGCCATGCTGACTCTGGTTTCTCTTCATAACGCACAAGTCTTTCGCCTTTTACTAAAGACTTCCGTGGAGAGGAACAAACATGAGTTGAATATATTTTTGGCAGGCTTTGCTTAATGGCTGAGCCTTTTGAAATTGTGAAAAGTCAAAGAGCTGTCTAGGTCAGAAATCAAGCGTCCACAAAGGAGAGCTCGGGCGGAGGTGATAAGCAGCAGCCATCGTTATGCACACCTCCAAATGTGGCACCATATCAAGTGAGATTTGTGCCAAGAGCCTGGCGTGGACATCCAACACTTGGGGATTATCGCTTCTCGGCCTTTTGGCTAAGATCAAGTGTAGTATCTGTTCTTATCAGTTTAATATCTGATATGTCCTCTATATGAGGACTACATATTAAGCAGATTTTTGGCAAGAGGAGCAGAAATGTGGAGCTTGCTCCCTTCTCTCCACGCATCGACCTAGCATTGCAGTGCCGCTGGGAATGGTGCACTCTGTTGTTACCCTGTAGAAAAGCAAACACTCAAGACCTGCTGGGAGACTTGGTGAGAAACCAGAGTCAGCTATTTGGACCCAATGTAAGTGGTTCAGGGATCTATCGCTTAAACAGGCTTAAAAGCCAATCACAGTAGTCAGGGCAGGAGCTAATAAAGACGTGTATAATTTTGGTTGCCAGATGGGGGCGGGGTGGGAATGTTGCATACTGGGCTCTGACATGCGGAAAGAAAAGGCCTACCGTGAAGGTGGTGAATGTGACCGAGAGGCTCCACCGCTGCTCTCCAACACAGGGCCATGCTGACTCTGGTTTCTCTTCATAACGCACAAGTCTTTCGCCTTTTACTAAAGACTTCCGTGGAGAGGAACAAACATGAGTTGAATATATTTTTGGCAGGCTTTGCTTCATGGCTGAGCCTTTTGAAATTGTGAAAAGTCAAAGAGCTGTCTAGGTCAGAAATCAAGCGTCCACAAAGGAGAGCTCGGGCGGAGGTGATAAGCAGCAGCCATCGTTATGCACACCTCCAAATGTGGCACCATATCAAGTGAGATTTGTGCCAAGAGCCTGGCGTGGACATCCAACACTTGGGGATTATCGCTTCTCGGCCTTTTGGCTAAGATCAAGTGTAGTATCTGTTCTTATCAGTTTAATATCTGATATGTCCTCTATATGAGGACTACATATTAAGCAGATTTTTGGCAAGAGGAGCAGAAATGTGGAGCTTGCTCCCTTCTCTCCACGCATCGACCTAGCATTGCAGTGCCGCTGGGAACGGTGCACTCTGTTCTTACCCTGTAGAAAAGCAAACACTCAAGACCTGCTGGGAGACTTGGTTAGAAACCAGAGTCAGCTATTTGGACCCAATGTAAGTGGTTCAGGGATCTATCGCTTAAACAGGCTTAAAAGCCAATCACAGTAGTCAGGGCAGGAGCTAATAAAGACGTGTATAATTTTGGTTGCCAGATGGGGGCGGGGTGGGAATGTTGCATACTGGGCTCTGACATGCGGAAAGAAAAGGCCTACCGTGAAGGTGGTGAATGTGACCGAGAGTCTCCACCGCTGCTCTCCAACACAGGGCCATGCTGACTCTGGTTTCTCTTCATAACGCACAAGTCTTTCGCCTTTTACTAAAGACTACCGTGGAGAGGAACAAACATGAGTTGAATATATTTTTGGCAGGCTTTGCTTCATGGCTGAGCCTTTTGAAATTGTGAAAAGTCAAAGAGCTGTCTAGGTCAGAAATCAAGCGTCCACAAAGGAGAGCTCGGGCGGAGGTGATAAGCAGCAGCCATCGTTATGCACACTTCCAAATGTGGCACCATCTCAATTGAGATTTGTGCCAAGAGCCTGGCGTGGACATCCAACACTTGGGGATTATCGCTTCTCGGCCTTTTGGCTAAGATCAAGTGTAGTATCTGTTCTTATCAGTTTAATATCTGATATGTCCTCTATATGAGGACTACATATTAAGCAGATTTTAGGCAAGAGGAGCAGAAATGTGGAGCTTGCTCCCTTCTCTCCACGCATCGACCTAGCATTGCAGTGCCGCTGGGAACGGTGCACTCTGTTCTTACCCTGTAGAAAAGCAAACACTCAAGACCTGCTGGGAGACTTGGTGAGAAACCAGAGTCAGCTATTTGGACCCAATGTAAGTGGTTCAGGGATCTATCGCTTAAACAGGCTTAAAAGCCAATCACAGTAGTCAGGGCAGGAGCTAATAAAGACGTGTATAATTTTGGTTGCCAGATGGGGGCGGGGTGGGAATGTTGCATACTGGGCTCTGACATGCGGAAAGAAAAGGCCTACCGTGAAGGTGGTGAACGTGACCGAGAGGCTCCACCGCTGCTCTCCAACACAGGTCCATGCTGACTCTGGTTTCTCTTCATAACGCACAAGTCTTTCGCCTTTTACTAAAGACTTCCGTGGAGAGGAACAAACATGAGTTGAATATATTTTTGGCAGGCTTTGCTTCATGGCTGATCCTTTTGAAATTGTGAAAAGTCAAAGAGCTGTCTAGGTCAGAAATCAAGCGTCCACAAAGGAGAGCTCGGGCGGAGGTGATAAGCAGCAGCCATCGTTATGCACACCTCCAAATGTGGCACCATATCAAGTGAGATTTGTGCCAAGAGCGTGGCGTGGACATCCAACACTTGGGGATTATCGCTTCTCGGCCTTTTGGCTAAGATCAAGTGTAGTATCTGTTCTTATCAGTTTAATATCTGATATGTCCTCTATATGAAGACTACATATTAAGCAGATTTTTGGCAAGAGGAGCAGAAATGTGGAGCTTGCTCCCTTCTCTCCACGCATCGACCTAGCATTGCAGTGCCGCTGGGAACGGTGCACTCTGTTCTTACCCTGTAGAAAAGCAAACACTCAAGACCTGCTGGGAGACTTGGTGAGAAACCAGAGTCAGTTATTTGGACCCAATGTAAGTGGTTCAGGGATCTATCGCTTAAACAGGCTTAAAAGCCAATCACAGTAGTCAGGGCAGGAGCTAATAAAGACGTGTATAATTTTGGTTGCCAGATGGGGGCGGGGTGGGAATGTTGCATACTGGGCTCTGACATGCGGAAAGAAAAGGCCTACCGTAAAGGTGGTGAATGTGACCGAGAGGCTCCACCGCTGCTCTCCAACACAGGGCCATGCTGACTCTGGTTTCTCTTCATAACGCACAAGTGTTTCGCCTTTTACTAAAGACTTCCGTGGAGAGGAACAAACATGAGTTGAATATATTTTTGGCAGGCTTTGCTTCATGGCTGAGCCTTTTGAAATTGTGAAAAGTCAAAGAGCTGTCTAGGTCAGAAATCAAGCGTCCACAAAGGAGAGCTCGGGCGGAGGTGATAAGCAGCAGCCATCGTTATGCACACCTCCAAATGTGGCACCATATCAAGTGAGATTTGTGCCAAGAGCCTGGCGTGGACATCCAACACTTGGGGATTATCGCTTCTCGGCCTTTTGGCTAAGATCAAGTGTAGTATCTGTTCTTATCAGTTTAATATCTGATATGTCCTCTATATGAGGACTACATATTAAGCAGATTTTTGGCAAGAGGAGCAGAAATGTGGAGCTTGCTCCCTTCTCTCCACGCATCGACCTAGCATTGCAGTGCCGCTGGGAACGGTGCACTCTGTTCTTACCCTGTAGAAAAGCAGACACTCAAGACCTGCTGGGAGACTTGGTGAGAAACCAGAGTCAGCTATTTTGACCCAATGTAATGGTTCAGGGATCAATCGCTTAAACAGGCTTAAAAGCCAATCACAGTAGTCAAGGCAGGAGCTAATAAAGACGTGTATAATTTTGGTTGCCAAATGGGGGCGGGGTGGGAATGTTGCATACTGGGCTCTGAAATGCGGAAAGAAAAGATCTACCGTAAAGGTGGTGAATGTGACTGAGAGGCTCCACCGCTGCTCTCCAACACAGGGCCTTGCTGACTCTGGTTTCTCTTCATAACGCACAAGTCTTTCGCCTTTTACTAAAGACTTCTGTGGAGAGGAACAAACATGAGTTGAATATATTTTTGGCAGGCTTTGCTTCATGGCTGAGCCTTTTGAAATTGTGAAAAGTCAAAGAGCTGTCTAGGTCAGTAATCAAGCGTCCACAAAGGAGAGCTCGGGCGGAGGTGATAAGCAGCAGCCATCGTTATGCACACCTCCAAATGTGGCACCATCTCAAGTGAGATTTGTGCCAAGAGCCTGGCGTGGACATCCAACACTTGGGGATTATCGCTTCTCGGCCTTCTGGCTAAGATCAAGTGTAGTATCTGTTCTTATCAGTTTAATATCTGATATGTCCTCTATATGAGGACTACATATTAAGTAGATTTTTGGAAAGAGGAGCAGAAATGTGGAGCTTGCTCCCTTCTCTCCACGCATCGACCTAGCATTGCAGTGCCGCTGGGAACGGTGCACTCTGTTCTTACCCTGTAGAAAAGCAAACACTCAAGACCTGCTGGGAGACTTGGTGAGAAACCAGAGTCTGCTATTTGGACCCAATGTAAGTGGTTCAGGGATCTATCGCTTAAACAGGCTTAAAAGCCAATCACAGTAGTCAGGGCAGGAGCAAATAAAGACGTGTATAATTTTGGTTGCCAAATGGGGGCGGGGTGGGAATGTTGCATACTGGGCTCTGACATGCGGAAAGAAAAGGCCTACCGTAAAGGTGGTGAATGTGACCGAGAGGCTCCACCGCTGCTCTCCAACACAGGGCCATGCTGACTCTGGTTTCTCTTCATAACGCACAAGTCTTTCGCCTTTTACTAAAGACTTCCGTGGAGAGGAACAAACATGAGTTGAATATATTTTTGGCAGGCTTTGCTTAATGGCTGAGCCTTTTGAAATTGTGAAAAGTTAAAGAGCTGTCTAGGTCAGAAATCAAGCGTCCACAAAGGAGAGCTCGGGCGGAGGTGATAAGCAGCAGCCATCGTTATGCACACCTCCAAATGTGGCACCATATCAAGTGAGATTTGTGCCAAGAGCCTGGCGTGGACATCCAACACTTGGGGATTATCGCTTCTCGGCCTTTTGGCTAAGATCAAGTGTAGTATCTGTTCTTATCAGTTTAATATCTGATATGTCCTCTATATGAGGACTACATATTAAGCAGATTTTTGGCAAGAGGAGCAGAAATGTGGAGCTTGCTCCCTTCTCTCCACGCATCGACCTAGCATTGCAGTGCCGCTGGGAACGGTGCACTCTGTTGTTACCCTGTAGAAAAGCAAACACTCAAGACCTGCTGGGAGACTTGGTGAGAAACCAGAGTCAGCTATTTGGACCCAATGTAAGTGGTTCAGGGATCTATCGCTTAAACAGGCTTAAAAGCCAATCACAGTAGTCAGGGCAGGAGCTAATAAAGACGTGTATAATTTTGGTTGCCAAATGGGGGCGGGGTGGGAATGTTGCATACTGGGCTCTGACATGCGGAAAGAAAAGGCCTACCGTGAAGGTGGTGAATGTGACCGAGAGGCTCCACCGCTGCTCTCCAACACAGGGCCATGCTGACTCTAGTTTCTCTTCATAACGCACAAGTCTTTCGCCTTTTACTAAAGACTTCCGTGGAGAGGAACAAACATGAGTTGAATATATTTTTGGCAGGCTTTGCTTCATGGCTGAGCCTTTTGAAATTGTGAAAAGTCAAAGAGCTAGGTCAGAAATCAAGCGTCCACAAAGGAGAGCTCGGGCGGAGGTGATAAGCAGCAGCCATCGTTATGCACACCTCCAAATGTGGCACCATATCAAGTGAGATTTGTGCCAAGAGCCTGGCGTGGACATCCAACACTTGGGGATTATCGCTTCTCGGCCTTTTGGCTAAGATCAAGTGTAGTATCTGTTCTTATCAGTTTAATATCTGATATGTCCTCTATATGGGGACTACATATTAAGCAGATTTTTGGCAAGAGGAGCAGAAATGTGGAGCTTGCTCCCTTCTCTCGACACATCGACCTAGCATTGCAGTGCCGCTGGGAACGGTGCACTCTGTTCTTACCCTGTAGAAAAGCAAACACTCAAGACCTGCTGGTAGACTTGGTGAGAAACCAGAGTCAGCTATTTGGACCCAATGTAAGTGGTTCAGGGATCTATCGCTTAAACAGGCTTAAAAGCCAATCACAGTAGTCAGGGCAGGAGCTAATAAAGACGTGTATAATTTTGGTTGCCAGATGGGGGCGGGGTGGGAATGTTGCATACTGGGCTCTGACATGCGGAAAGAAAAGGCCTACCGTGAAGGTGGTGAATGTGACCGAGAGGCTCCACCGCTGCTCTCCAACACAGGGCCATGCTTACTCTGGTTTCTCTTCATAACGCACAAGTCTTTCGCCTTTTACTAAAGACTTCCGTGGAGAGGAACAAACATGAGTTGAATATATTTTTGGCAGGCTTTGCTTCATGGCTGAGCCTTTTGAAATTGTGAAAAGTCAAAGAGCTGTCTAGGTCAGAAATCAAGCGTCCACAAAGGAGAGCTCGGGCGGAGGTGATAAGCAGCAGCCATCGTTATGCACACCTCCAAATGTGGCACCATCTCAAGTGAGATTTGTGCCAAGAGCCTGGCGTGGACATCCAACACTTGGGGATTATCGCTTCTCGGCCTTTTGGCTAAGATCAAGTGTAGTATCTGTTCTTATCAGTTTAATATCTGATATGTCCTCTATATGAGGACTACATATTAAGCAGATTTTTGGCAAGAGGAGCAGAAATGTGGAGCTTGCTCCCTTCTCTCCACGCATCGACCTAGCATTGCAGTGCCGCTGGGAACGGTGCACTCTGTTCTTACCCTGTAGAAAAGCAAACACTCAAGACCTGCTGGGAGACTTGGTGAGAAACCAGAGTCAGCTATTTGGACCCAATGTAAGTGGTTCAGGGATCTATCGCTTAAACAGGCTTAAAAGCCAATCACAGTAGTCAGGGCAGGAGCTAATAAAGACGTGTATAATTTTGGTTGCCAGATGGGGGCGGGGTGGGAATGTTGCATACTGGGCTCTGACATGCGGAAAGAAAAGGCCTACCGTGAAGGTGGTGAATGTGACCGAGAGGCTCCATCGCTGCTCTCCAACACAGGGCCATGCTGACTCTGGTTTCTCTTCATAACGCACAAGTCTTTCGCCTTTTACTAAAGACTTCCGTGGAGAGGAACAAACATGAGTTGAATATATTTTTGGCAGGCTTTGCTTCATGGCTGAGCCTTTTGAAATTGTGAAAAGTCAAAGAGCTGTCTAGGTCAGAAATCAAGCGTCCACAAAGGAGAGCTCGGGCGGAGGTGATAAGCAGCAGCCATCGTTATGCACACCTCCAAATGTGGCACCATCTCAAGTGAGATTTGTGCCAAGAGCCTGGCGTGGACATCCAACACTTGGGGATTATCGCTTCTCGGCCTTTTGGCTAAGATCAAGTGTAGTATCTGTTCTTATCAGTTTAATATCTGATATGTCCTCTATATGAGGACTACATATTAAGCAGATTTTTGGCAAGAGGAGCAGAAATGTGGAGCTTGCTCCCTTCTCTCCACGCATCGACCTAGCATTGCAGTGCCGCTGGGAACGGTGCACTCTGTTCTTACCCTGTAGAAAAGCAAACACTCAAGACCTGCTGGGAGACTTGGTGAGAAACCAGAGTCAGTTATTTGGACCCAATGTAAGTGGTTCAGGGATCTATCGCTTAAACAGGCTTAAAAGCCAATCACAGTAGTCAGGGCAGGAGCTAATAAAGACGTGTATAATTTTGGTTGCCAGATGGGGGCGGGGTGGGAATGTTGCATACTGGGCTCTGACATGCGGAAAGAAAAGGCCTACCGTGAAGGTGGTGAATGTGACCGAGAGGCTCCACCGCTGCTCTCCAACACAGGGCCATGCTGACTCTGGTTTCTCTTCATAACGCACAAGTCTTTCGCCTTTTACTAAAGACTTCCGTGGAGAGGAACAAACATGAGTTGAATATATTTTTGGCAGGCTTTGCTTCATGGCTGAGCCTTTTGAAATTGTGAAAAGTCAAAGAGCTGTCTAGGTCAGAATTCAAGCGTCCACAAAGGAGAGCTCGGGCGGAGGTGATAAGCAGCAGCCATCGGTATGCACACCTCCAAATGTGGCACCATCTCAAGTGAGATTTGTGCCAAGAGCCTGGCGTGGACATCCAACACTTGGGGATTATCGCTTCTCGGCCTTTTGGCTAAGATCAAGTGTAGTATCTGTTCTTATCAGTTTAATTTCTGATATGTCCTCTATGAGAGGACTACATATTAAGCAGATTTTTGGCAAGAGGAGCAGAAATGTGGAGCTTGCTCCCTTCTCTCCACGCATCGACCTAGCATTGCAGTGCCGCTGGGAACGGTGCACTCTGTTCTTACCCTGTAGAAAAGCAAACAGTCAAGACCTGCTGGGAGACTTGTTGAGAAACCAGAGTCAGCTATTTGGACCCAATGTAAGTGGTTCAGGGATCTATCGCTTAAACAGGCTTAAAAGCCAATCACAGTAGTCAGGGCAGGAGCTAATAAAGACGTGTATAATTTTGGTTGCCAAATGGGGGCGGGGTGGGAATGTTGCATACTGGGCTCTGACATGCGGAAAGAAAAGGCCTACCGTAAAGGTGGTGAATGTGACCGAGAGTCTCCAGCGCTGCTCTCCAACACAGGGCCATGCTGACTCTGGTTTCTCTTCATAACGCACAAGTCTTTCGCCTTTTACTAAAGACTTCCGTGGAGAGGAACAAACATGAGTTGAATATATTTTTGGCGACTTTGCTTCATGGCTGAGCCTTTTGAAATTGTGAAAAGTCAAAGAGCTGTCTAGGTCAGAAATCAAGCGTCCACAAAGGAGAGCTCGGGCGGAGGTGATAAGCAGCAGCCATCGTTATGCACACCTCCAAATGTGGCACCATCTCAAGTGAGATTTGTGCCAAGAGCCTGGCGTGGACATCCAACACTTGGGGATTATCGCTTCTCGGCCTTTTGGCTAAGTTCAAGTGTAGTATCTGTTCTTATCAGTTTAATATCTGATATGTCCTCTATATGAGGACTACATATTAAGCAGATTTTTGGCAAGAGGAGCAGAAATGTGGACCTTGCTCCCTTCTCTCCACGCATCGACCTAGCATTGCAGTGCCTCTGGGAACGGTGCACTCTGTTCTTACCCTTTAGAAAAGCAAACACTCAAGACCTGCTGGGAGACTTGGTGAGAAACCAGAGTCAGCTATTTGGACTCAATGTAAGTGGTTCAGGGATCTATCGCTTAAACAGGCTTAAAAGCCAATCACAGTAGTCAGGGCAGGAGCTAATAAAGACGTGTATAATTTTGGTTGCCAGATGGGGGCGGGGTGGGAATGTTGCATACTGGGCTCTGACATGCGGAAAGAAAAGGCCTACCGTGAAGGTGGTGAATGTGACCGAGAGGCTCCACCGCTGCTCTCCAACACAGGGCCATGCTGACTCTGGTTTCTCTTCATAACGCACAAGTCTTTCGCCTTTTACTAAAGACTTCCGTGGAGAGGAACAAACATGAGTTGAATATATTTTTGGCAGGCTTTGCTTCATGGCTGAGCCTTTTGAAATTGTGAAAAGTCAAAGAGCTGTCTAGGTCAGAAATCAAGCGTCCACAAAGGAGAGCTCGGGCGGAGGTGATAAGCAGCAGCCATCGTTATGCACACCTCCAAATGTGGCACCATATCAAGTGAGATTTGTGCCAAGAGCCTGGCGTGGACATCCAACACTTGGGGATTATCGCTTCTCGGCCTTTTGGCTAAGATCAAGTGTAGTATCTGTTCTTATCAGTTTAATATCTGATATGTCGTCTATATGAGGACTACATATTAAGCAGATTTTTGGAAAGAGGAGCAGAAATGTGGAGCTTGCTCCCTTCTCTCCACGCATTGACCTAGCATTGCAGTGCCGCTGGGAACGGTGCACTCTGTTCTTATCCTGTAGAAAAGCAAACACTCAAGACCTGCTGGTAGACTTGGTGAGAAACCAGAGTCAGCTATTTGGACCCAATGTAAGTGGTTCAGGGATCTATCGCTTAAACAGGCTTAAAAGCCAATCACAGTAGTCAGGGCAGGAGCTAATAAAGACGTGTATAATTTTGGTTGCCAGATGGGGGCGGGGTGGGAATGTTGCATACTGGGCTCTGACATGCGGAAAGAAAAGGCCTACCGTGAAGGTGGTGAATGTGACCGAGAGTCTCCACCGCTGCTCTCCAACACAGGGCCATGCTGACTCTGGTTTCTCTTCATAACGCACAAGTCTTTCGCCTTTTACTAAAGACTTCCGTGGAGAGGAACAAACATGAGTTGAATATATTTTTGGCAGGCTTTGCTTCATGGCTGAGCCTTTTGAAATTGTGAAAAGTCAAAGAGCTGTCTAGGTCAGAAATCAAGCGTCCACAAAGGAGAGCTCGGGCGGAGGTGATAAGCAGCAGCCATCGTTATGCACACTTCCAAATGTGGCACCATCTCAATTGAGATTTGTGCCAAGAGCCTGGCGTGGACATCCAACACTTGGGGATTATCGCTTCTCGGCCTTTTGGCTAAGATCAAGTGTAGTATCTGTTCTTATCAGTTTAATATCTGATATGTCCTCTTTATGAGGACTACATATTAAGCAGATTTTAGGCAAGAGGAGCAGAAATGTGGAGCTTGCTCCCTTCTCTCCACGCATCGACCTAGCATTGCAGTGCCGCTGGGAACGGTGCACTCTGTTCTTACCCTGTAGAAAAGCAAACACTCAAGACCTGCTGGGAGACTTGGTGAGAAACCAGAGTCAGCTATTTGGACCCAATGTAAGTGGTTCAGGGATCTATCGCTTAAACAGGCTTAAAAGCCAATCACAGTAGTCAGGGCAGGAGCTAATAAAGACGTGTATAATTTTGGTTGCCAGATGGGGGCGGGGTGGGAATGTTGCATACTGGGCTCTGACATGCGGAAAGAAAAGGCCTACCGTGAAGGTGGTGAACGTGACCGAGAGGCTCCACCGCTGCTCTCCAACACAGGTCCATGCTGACTCTGGTTTCTCTTCATAACGCACAAGTCTTTCGCCTTTTACTAAAGACTTCCGTGGAGAGGAACAAACATGAGTTGAATATATTTTTGGCAGGCTTTGCTTCATGGCTGAGCCTTTTGAAATTGTGAAAAGTCAAAGAGCTGTCTAGGTCAGAAATCAAGCGTCCACAAAGGAGAGCTCGGGCGGAGGTGATAAGCAGCAGCCATCGTTATGCACACCTCCCTATGTGGCACCATCTCAAGTGAGATTTGTGCCAAGAGCCTGGCGTGGACATCCAACACTTGGGGATTATCGCTGCTCGGCCTTTTGGCTAAGATCAAGTGTAGTATCTGTTCTTATCAGTTTAATATCTGATATGTCCTCTATATGAGGACTACATATTAAGCAGATTTTTGGCAAGAGGAGCAGAAATGTGGAGCTTGCTCCCTTCTCTCCACGCATCGACCTAGCATTGCAGTGCCGCTGGGAACGGTGCACTCTGTTCTTACCCTGTAGAAAAGCAAACACTCAAGACCTGCTGGGAGACTTGGTGAGAAACCAGAGTCAGCTATTTGGACCCAATGTAAGTGGTTCAGGGATCTATTGCTTAAACAGGCTTAAAAGCCAATCACAGTAGTCAGGGCAGGAGCTAATAAAGACGTGTATAATTTTGGTTGCCAGATGGGGGCGGGGTGGGAATGTTGCATACTGGGCTCTGACATGCGGAAAGAAAAGGCCTACCTAAAGGTGGTGAATGTGACCGAGAGGCTCCACCGCTGCTCTCCAACACAGAGCCATGATGACTCTGGTTTCTCTTCATAACGCACAAGTCTTTCGCCTTTTACTAAAGACTTCCGTGGAGAGGAACAAACATGAGTTGAATATATTTTTGGCAGGCTTTGCTTCATGGCTGAGCCTTTTGAAATTGTGAAAAGTCAAAGAGCTGTCTAGGTCAGAAATCAAGCGTCCACAAAGGAGAGCTCGGGCGGAGGTGATAAGCAGCAGCCATCGTTATGCACACCTCCAAATGTGGCACCATATCAAGTGAGATTTGTGCCAAGAGCCTGGCGTGGACATCCAACACTTGGGGATTATCGCTTCTTGGCCTTTTGGCTAAGATCAAGTGTAGTATCTGTTCTTATCAGTTTAATATCTGATATGTCGTCTATATGAGGACTACATATTAAGCAGATTTTTGGAAAGAGGAGCAGAAATGTGGAGCTTGCTCCCTTCTCTCCACGCATTGACCTAGCATTGCAGTGCCGCTGGGAACGGTGCACTCTGTGATTATCCTGTAGAAAAGCAAACACTCAAGACCTGCTGGTAGACTTGGTGAGAAACCAGAGTCAGCTATTTGGACCCAATGTAAGTGGTTCAGGGATCTATCGCTTAAACAGGCTTAAAAGCCAATCACAGTAGTCAGGGCAGGAGCTAATAAAGACGTGTATAATTTTGGTTGCCAGATGGGGGCGGGGTGGGAATGTTGCATACTGGGCTCTGACATGCGGAAAGAAAAGGCCTACCGTGAAGGTGGTGAATGTGACCGAGAGTCTCCACCGCTGCTCTCCAACACAGGGCCATGCTGACTCTGGTTTCTCTTCATAACGCACAAGTCTTTCGCCTTTTACTAAAGACTACCGTGGAGAGGAACAAACATGAGTTGAATATATTTTTGGCAGGCTTTGCTTCATGGCTGAGCCTTTTGAAATTGTGAAAAGTCAAAGAGCTGTCTAGGTCAGAAATCAAGCGTCCACAAAGGAGAGCTCGGGCGGAGGTGATAAGCAGCAGCCATCGTTATGCACACTTCCAAATGTGGCACCATCTCAATTGAGATTTGTGCCAAGAGCCTGGCGTGGACATCCAACACTTGGGGATTATCGCTTCTCGGCCTTTTGGCTAAGATCAAGTGTAGTATCTGTTCTTATCAGTTTAATATCTGATATGTCCTCTATATGAGGACTACATATTAAGCAGATTTTAGGCAAGAGGAGCAGAAATGTGGAGCTTGCTCCCTTCTCTCCACGCATCGACCTAGCATTGCAGTGCCGCTGGGAACGGTGCACTCTGTTCTTACCCTGTAGAAAAGCAAACACTCAAGACCTGCTGGGAGACTTGGTGAGAAACCAGAGTCAGCTATTTGGACCCAATGTAAGTGGTTCAGGGATCTATCGCTTAAACAGGCTTAAAAGCCAATCACAGTAGTCAGGGCAGGAGCTAATAAAGACGTGTATAATTTTGGTTGCCAGATGGGGGCGGGGTGGGAATGTTGCATACTGGGCTCTGACATGCGGAAAGAAAAGGCCTACCGTGAAGGTGGTGAACGTGACCGAGAGGCTCCACCGCTGCTCTCCAACACAGGTCCATGCTGACTCTGGTTTCTCTTCATAACGCACAAGTCTTTCGCCTTTTACTAAAGACTTCCGTGGAGAGGAACAAACATGAGTTGAATATATTTTTGGCAGGCTTTGCTTCATGGCTGATCCTTTTGAAATTGTGAAAAGTCAAAGAGCTGTCTAGGTCAGAAATCAAGCGTCCACAAAGGAGAGCTCGGGCGGAGGTGATAAGCAGCAGCCATCGTTATGCACACCTCCAAATGTGGCACCATATCAAGTGAGATTTGTGCCAAGAGCGTGGCGTGGACATCCAACACTTGGGGATTATCGCTTCTCGGCCTTTTGGCTAAGATCAAGTGTAGTATCTGTTCTTATCAGTTTAATATCTGATATGTCCTCTATATGAAGACTACATATTAAGCAGATTTTTGGCAAGAGGAGCAGAAATGTGGAGCTTGCTCCCTTCTCTCCACGCATCGACCTAGCATTGCAGTGCCGCTGGGAACGGTGCACTCTGTTCTTACCCTGTAGAAAAGCAAACACTCAAGACCTGCTGGGAGACTTGGTGAGAAACCAGAGTCAGTTATTTGGACACAATGTAAGTGGTTCAGGGATCTATCGCTTAAACAGGCTTAAAAGCCAATCACAGTAGTCAGGGCAGGAGCTAATAAAGACGTGTATAATTTTGGTTGCCAGGTGGGGGCGGGGTGGGAATGTTGCATACTGGGCTCTGACATGCGGAAAGAAAAGGCCTACCGTGAAGGTGGTGAATGTGACCGAGAGGCTCCACCGCTGCTCTCCAACACAGGGCCATGCTGACTCTGGTTTCTCTTCATAACGCACAAGTCTTTCGCCTTTTACTAAAGACTTCCGTGGAGAGGAACAAACATGAGTTGAATATATTTTTGGCAGGCTTTGCTTCATGGCTGAGCCTTTTGAAATTGTGAAAAGTCAAAGAGCTGTCTAGGTCAGAAATCAAGCGTCCACAAAGGAGAGCTCGGGCGGAGGTGATAAGCAGCAGCCATCGTTATGCACACCTCCAAATGTGGCACCATATCAAGTGAGATTTGTGCCAAGAGCGTGGCGTGGACATCCAACACTTGGGGATTATCGCTTCTCGGCCTTTTGGCTAAGATCAAGTGTAGTATCTGTTCTTATCAGTTTAATATCTGATATGTCCTCTATATGAGGACTACATATTAAGCAGATTTTTGGCAAGAGGAGCAGAAATGTGGAGCTTGCTCCCTTCTCTCCACGCATCGACCTAGCATTGCAGTGCCGCTGGGAACGGTGCACTCTGTTCTTACCCTGTAGAAAAGCAAACACTCAAGACCTGCTGGGAGACTTGGTGAGAAACCAGAGTCAGCTATTTGGACCCAATGTAAGTGGTTCAGGGATCTATCGCTTAAACAGGCTTAAAAGCCAATCACAGTAGTCAGGGCATGAGCTAATAAAGACGTGTATAATTTTGGTTGCCAGATGGGGGCGGGGTGGGAATGTTGCATACTGGGCTCTGACATGCGGAAAGAAAAGGCCTACCGTGAAGGTGGTGAATGTGACCGAGAGGCTCCACCGCTGCTCTCCAACACAGGGCCATGCTGACTCTGGTTTCTCTTCATAACGCACAAGTCTTTCGCCTTTTACTAAAGACTTCCGTGGAGAGGAACAAACATGAGTTGAATATATTTTTGGCAGGCTTTGCTTCATGGCTGAGCCTTTTGAAATTGTGAAAAGTCAAAGAGCTGTCTAGGTCAGAAATCAAGCGTCCACAAAGGAGAGCTTGGGCGGAGGTGATAAGCAGCAGCCATCGTTATGCACACCTCCAAATGTGGCACCATATCAAGTGAGATTTGTGCCAAGAGCCTGGCGTGGACATCCAACACTTGGGGATTATCACTTCTCGGCCTTTTGGCTAAGATCGAGTGTAGTATCTGTTCTTATCAGTTTAATATCTGATATGTCGTCTATATGAGGACTACATATTAAGCAGATTTTTGGAAAGAGGAGCAGAAATGTGGAGCTTGCTCCCTTCTCTCCACGCATTGACCTAGCATTGCAGTGCCGCTGGGAACGGTGCACTCTGTTCTTACCCTGTAGAAAAGCAAACACTCAAGACCTGCTGGTAGACTTGGTGAGAAACCAGAGTCAGCTATTTGGACCCAATGTAAGTGGTTCAGGGATCTATCGCTTAAACAGGCTTAAAAGCCAATCACAGTAGTCAGGGCAGGAGCTAATAAAGACGTGTATAATTTTGGTTGCCAGATGGGGGCGGGGTGGGAATGTTGCATACTGGGCTCTGACATGCGGAAAGAAAAGGCCTACCGTGAAGGTGGTGAATGTGACCGAGAGTCTCCACCGCTGCTCTCCAACACAGGGCCATGCTGACTCTGGTTTCTCTTCATAACGCACAAGTCTTTCGCCTTTTACTAAAGACTTCCGTGGAGAGGAACAAACATGAGTTGAATATATTTTTGGCAGGCTTTGCTTCATGGCTGAGCCTTTTGAAATTGTGAAAAGTCAAAGAGCTGTCTAGGTCAGAAATCAAGCGTCCACAAAGGAGAGCTCGGGCGGAGGTGATAAGCAGCAGCCATCGTTATGCACACCTCCAAATGTGGCACCATCTCAAGTGAGATTTGTGCCAAGAGCCTGGCGTGGACATCCAACACTTGGGGATTATCGCTTCTCGGCCTTTTGGCTAAGATCAAGTGTAGTATCTGTTCTTATCAGTTTAATATCTGATATGTCCTCTATATGAGGACTACATATTAAGCAGATTTTTGGCAAGAGGAGCAGAAATGTGGAGCTTGCTCCCTTCTCTCCACGCATCGACCTAGCATTGCAGTGCCGCTGGGAACGGTGCACTCTGTTCTTACCCTGTAGAAAAGCAAACACTCAAGACCTGCTGGTAGACTTGGTGAGAAACCAGAGTCAGCTATTTGGACCCAATGTAAGTGGTTCAGGGATCTATCGCTTAAACTGGTTTAAAAGCCAATCACAGTAGTCAGGGCAGGAGCTAATAAAGACGTGTATAATTTTGGTTGCCAGATGGGGGCGGGGTGGGAATGTTGCATACTGGGCTCTGACATGCGGAAAGAAAAGGCCTACCGTGAAGGTGGTGAACGTGACCGAGAGGCTCCACCGCTGCTCTCCAACACAGGTCCATGCTGACTCTGGTTTCTCTTCATAACGCACAAGTCTTTCGCCTTTTACTAAAGACTTCCGTGGAGAGGAACAAACATGAGTTGAATATATTTTTGGCAGGCTTTGCTTCATGGCTGATCCTTTTGAAATTGTGAAAAGTCAAAGAGCTGTCTAGGTCAGAAATCAAGCGTCCACAAAGGAGAGCTCGGGCGGAGGTGATAAGCAGCAGCCATCGTTATGCACACCTCCAAATGTGGCACCATATCAAGTGAGATTTGTGCCAAGAGCCTGGCGTGGACATCCAACACTTGGGGATTATCGCTTCTCGGCCTTTTGGCTAAGATCAAGTGTAGTATCTGTTCTTATCAGTTTAATATCTGATATGTCCTCTATATGAGGACTACATATTAAGCAGATTTTTGGCAAGAGGAGCAGAAATGTGGAGCTTGCTCCCTTCTCTCCACGCATCGACCTAGCATTGCAGTGCCGCTGGGAACGGTGCACTCTGTTCTTACCCTGTAGAAAAGCAAACACTCAAGACCTGCTGGTAGACTTGGTGAGAAACCAGAGTCAGCTATTTGGACCCAATGTAAGTGGTTCAGGGATCTATCGCTTAAACAGGCTTAAAAGCCAATCACAGTAGTCAGGGCAGGAGCTAATAAAGACGTGTATAATTTTGGTTGCCAGATGGGGGCGGGGTGGGAATGTTGCATACTGGGCTCTGACATGCGGAAAGAAAAGGCCTACCGTGAAGGTGGTGAATGTGACCGAGAGCCTCCACCGCTGCTCTCCAACACAGGGCCATGCTGACTCTGGTTTCTCTTCATAACGCACAAGTCTTTCGCCTTTTACTAAAGACTTCCGTGGAGAGGAACAAACATGAGTTGAATATATTTTTGGCAGGCTTTGCTTCATGGCTGAGCCTTTTGAAATTGTGAAAAGTCAAAGAGCTGTCTAGGTCAGAAATCAAGCGTCCACAAAGGAGAGCTCGGGCGGAGGTGATAAGCAGCAGCCATCGTTATGCACACCTCCAAATGTGGCACCATATCAAGTGAGATTTGTGCCAAGAGCCTGGGGTGGACATCCAACACTTGGGGATTATCGCTTCTCGGCCTTTTGGCTAAGATCAAGTGTAGTATCTGTTCTTATCAGTTTAATATCTGATATGTCCTCTATATGAGGACTACATATTAAGCAGATTTTTGGCAAGAGGAGCAGAAATGTGGAGCTTGCTCCCTTCTCTCCACGCATCGACCTAGCATTGCAGTGCTGCTGGGAACGGTGCACTCTGTTCTTACCCTGTAGAAAAGCAAACACTCAAGACCTGCTGGGAGACTTGGTGAGAAACCAGAGTCAGCTATTTGGACCCAATGTAAGTGGTTCAGGGATCTATCGCTTAAACAGGCTTAAAAGCCAATCACAGTAGTCAGGGCAGGAGCTAATAAAGACGTGTATAATTTTGGTTGCCAAATGGGGGCGGGGTGGGAATGTTGCATACTGGGCTCTGACATGCGGAAAGAAAAGGCCTACCGTAAAGGTGGTGAATGTGACCGAGAGGCTCCACCGCTGCTCTCCAACACAGGGCCATGCTGACTCTGGTTTCTCTTCATAACGCACAAGTCTTTCGCCTTTTACTAAAGACTTCCGTGGAGAGGAACAAACATGAGTTGAATATATTTTTGGCAGGCTTTGCTTCATGGCTGAGCCTTTTGAAGTTGTGAAAAGTCAAAGAGCTGTCTAGGTCAGAAATCAAGCGTCCACAAAGGAGAGCTCGGGCGGAGGTGATAAGCAGCAGCCATCGTTATGCACACCTCCAAATGTGGCACCATATCAAGTGAGATTTGTGCCAAGAGCCTGGCGTGGACATCCAACACTTGGGGATTATCGCTTCTCGGCCTTTTGGCTAAGATCAAGTGTAGTATCTGTTCTTATCAGTTTAATATCTGATATGTCCTCTATATGAGGACTACATATTAAGCAGATTTTTGGCAAGAGGAGCAGAAATGTGGAGCTTGCTCCCTTCTCTCCACGCATCGACCTAGCATTGCAGTGCCGCTGGGAACGGTGCACTCTGTTCTTACCCTGTAGAAAAGCAAACACTCAAGACCTGCTGGGAGACTTGGTGAGAAACCAGAGTCAGCTATTTGGACTCAATGTAAGTGGTTCAGGGATCTATCGCTTAAACAGGCTTAAAAGCCAATCACAGTAGTCAGGGCAGGAGCTAATAAAGACGTGTATAATTTTGGTTGCCAGATGGGGGCGGGGTGGGAATGTTGCATACTGGGCTCTGACATGCGGAAAGAAAAGGCCTAACGTGAAGGTGGTGAATGTGACCGAGAGGCTCCACCGCTGCTCTCCAACACAGGGCCATGCTGACTCTGGTTTCTCTTCATAACGCACAAGTCTTTCGCCTTTTACTAAAGACTTCCGTGGAGAGGAACAAACATGAGTTGAATATATTTTTGGCAGGCTTTGCTTCATGGCTGAGCCTTTTGAAATTGTGAAAAGTCAAAGAGCTGTCTAGGTCAGAAATCAAGCGTCCACAAAGGAGAGCTCGGGCGGAGGTGATAAGCAGCAGCCATCGTTATGCACACCTCCAAATGTGGCACCATATCAAGTGAGATTTGTGCCAAGAGCCTGGCATGGACATCCAACAGTTGGGGATTATTGCTTCTCGGCCTTTTGGCTAAGATCAAGTGTAGTATCTGTTCTTATCAGTTTAATATCTGATATGTCCTCTATATGAGGACTACATATTAAGCAGATTTTTGGCAAGAGGAGCAGAAATGTGGACCTTGCTCCCTTCTCTCCACGCATCGACCAAGCATTGCAGTGCCTCCGGGAACGGTGCACTCTGTTCTTACCCTTTAGAAAAGCAAACACTCAAGACCTGCTGGGAGACTTGGTGAGAAACCAGAGTCAGCTATTTGGACCCAATGTAAGTTGTTCAGGGATCTATCGCTTAAACAGGCTTAAAAGCCAATCACAGTAGTCAGGGCAGGAGCTAATAAAGACGTGTATAATTTTGGTTGCCAGATGGGGGCGGGGTGGGAATGTTGCATACTGGGCTCTGACATGCGGAAAGAAAAGGCCTACCGTGAAGGTGGTGAATGTGACCGAGAGGCTCCACCGCTGCTCTCCAACACAGGGCCATGCCGACTCTGGTTTCTCTTCATAATGCACAAGTCTTTCGCCTTTTACTAAAGACTTCCGTGGAGAGGAACAACCATGAGTTGAATATATTTTTGGCAGGCTTTGCTTCATGGCTGAGCCTTTTGAAATTGTGAAAAGTCAAAGAGCTGTCTAGGTCAGAAATCAAGCGTCCACAAAGGAGAGCTCGGGCGGAGGTGATAAGCAGCAGCCATCGTTATGCACACCTCCAAATGTGGCACCATATCAAGTGAGATTTGTGCCAAGAGCCTGGCATGGACATCCAACTGTTGGGGATTATTGCTTCTCGGCCTTTTGGCTAAGATCAAGTGTAGTATCTGTTCTTATCAGTTTAATATCTGATATGTCCTCTATATGAGGACTACATATTACGCAGATTTTTGGCAAGAGGAGCAGAAATGTGGACCTTGCTCCCTTCTCTCCACGCATCGACCTAGCATTGCAGTGCCTCCGGGAACGGTGCACTCTGTTCTTACCCTTTAGAAAAGCAAACACTCAAGACCTGCTGGGAGACTTGGTGAGAAACCAGAGTCAGCTATTTGGACTCAATGTAAGTGGTTCAGGGATCTATCGCTTAAACAGGCTTAAAAGCCAATCACAGTAGTCAGGGCAGGAGCTAATAAAGACGTGTATAATTTTGGTTGCCAGATGGGGGCGGGGTGGGAATGTTGCATACTGGGCTCTGACATGCGGAAAGAAAAGGCCTACCGTGAAGGTGGTGAATGTGACCGAGAGGCTCCACCGCTGCTCTCCAACACAGGGCCATGCTCACTCTGGTTTCTCTTCATAACGCACAAGTCTTTCGCCTTTTACTAAAGACTTCCGTGGAGAGGAACAAACATGAGTTGAATATATTTTTGGCAGGCTTTGCTTCATGGCTGAGCCTTTTGAAATTGTGAAAAGTCAAAGAGCTGTCTAGGTCAGAAATCAAGCGTCCACAAAGGAGAGCTCGGGCGGAGGTGATAAGCAGCAGCCATCGTTATGCACACCTCCAAATGTGGCACCATATAAAGTGAGATTTGTGCCAAGAGCCTGGCGTGGACATCCAACACTTGGGGATTATCGCTTCTCGGCCTTTTGGCTCAGATCAAGTGTAGTATCTGTTCTTATCAGTTTAATATCTGATATGTCCTCTATATGAGGACTACATATTAAGCAGATTTTTGGCAAGAGGAGCAGAAATGTGGAGCTTGCTCCCTTCTCTCCACGCATCGACCTAGCATTGCAGTGCCGCTGGGAACGGTGCACTCTGTTCTTACCCTGTAGAAAAGCAAACACTCAAGACCTGCTGGTAGACTTGGTGAGAAACCAGAGTCAGCTATTTGGACCCAATGTAAGTGGTTCAGGGATCTATCGCTTAAACAGGCTTAAAAGCCAATCACAGTAGTCAGGGCAGCAGCTAATAAAGACGTGTATAATTTTGGTTGCCAAATGGGGGCGGGGTGGGAATGTTGCATACTGGGCTCTGACATGCGGAAAGAAAAGGCCTACCGTGAAGGTGGTGAATGTGACCGAGAGTCTCCACCGCTGCTCTCCAACACAGGGCCATGCTGACTCTGGTTTCTCTTCATAACGCACAAGTCTTTCGCCTTTTACTAAAGACTTCCGTGGAGAGGAACAAACATGAGTTGAATATATTTTTGGCAGGCTTTGCTTCATGGCTGAGCCTTTTGAAATTGTGAAAAGTCAAAGAGCTGTCTAGGTCAGAAATCAAGCGTCCACAAAGGAGAGCTCGGGCGGAGGTGATAAGCAGCAGCCATCGTTATGCACACCTCCAAATGTGGCACCATATCAAGTGAGATTTGTGCCAAGAGCCTGTCGTGGACATCCAACACTTGGGGATTATCGCTTCTCGGCCTTTTGGCTAAGATCAAGTGTAGTATCTGTTCTTATCAGTTTAATATCTGATATGTCCTCTATATGAGGACTACATATTAAGCAGATTTTTGGCAAGAGGAGCAGAAATGTGGAGCTTGCTCCCTTCTCTCCACGCATCGACCTAGCTTTGCAGTGCCGCTGGGAACGGTGCACTCTGTTCTTACCCTGTAGAAAAGCAAACACTCAAGACCTGCTGGGAAAATTGGTGAGAAACCAGAGTCAGCTATTTGGACCCAATGTAAGTGGTTCAGGGATCTATCGCTTAAACAGGCTTAAAAGCCAATCACAGTAGTCAGGGCAGGAGCTAATAAAGACGTGTATAATTTTGGTTGCCAAATGGGGGCGGGGTGGGAATGTTGCATACTGGGCTCTGACATGCGGAAAGAAAAGGCCTACCGTGAAGGTGGTGAATGTGACCGAGAGTCTCCACCGCTGTTCTCCAACACAGGGCCATGCTGACTCTGGTTTCTCTTCATAACGCACAAATCTTTCGCCTTTTACTAAAGACTTCCGTGGAGAGGAACAAACATGAGTTGAATATATTTTTGGCAGGCTTTGCTTCATGGCTGAGCCTTTTGAAATTGTGAAAAGTCAAAGAGCTGTCTAGGTCAGAAATCAAGCGTCCACAAAGGAGAGCTCGGGCGGAGGTGATAAGCAGCAGCCATCGTTATGCACACCTCCAAATGTGGCACCATATCAAGTGAGATTTGTGCCAAGAGCCAGGCGTGGACATCCAACAATTGGGGATTATCGCTTCTCGGCCTTTTGGCTAAGATCAAGTGTAGTATCTGTTCTTATCAGTTTAATATCTGATATGTCCTCTATATGAGGACTACATATTAAGCAGATTTTTGGCAAGAGGAGCAGAAATGTGGAGCTTGCTCCCTTCTCTCCACGCATCGACCTAGCATTGCAGTGCTGCTGGGAACGGTGCACTCTGTTCTTACCCTGTAGAAAAGCAAACACTCAAGACCTGCTGGGAGACTTGGTGAGAAACCAGAGTCAGTTATTTGGACCCAATGTAAGTGGTTCAGGGATCTATCGCTTAAACAGGCTTAAAAGCCAATCACAGTAGTCAGGGCAGGAGCTAATAAAGACGTGTATAATTTTGGTTGCCAGATGGGGGCGGGGTGGGAATGTTGCATACTGGGCTCTGACATGCGGAAAGAAAAGGCCTACCGTGAAGGTGGTGAATGTGACCGAGAGGCTCCACCGCTGCTCTCCAACACAGGGCCATTCCGACTCTGGTTTCTCTTCATAACGCACAAGTCTTTCGCCTTTTACTAAAGACTTCCGTGGAGAGGAACAAACATGAGTTGAATATATTTTTGGCAGGCTTTGCTTCATGGCTGAGCCTTTTGAAATTGTGAAAAGTCAAAGAGCTGTCTAGGTCAGAAATCAAGCGTCCACAAAGGAGAGCTCGGGCGGAGGTGATAAGCAGCAGCCATCGTTATGCACACCTCCAAATGTGGCACCATCTCAAGTGAGATTTGTGCCAAGAGCCTGGCGTGGACATCCAACACTTGGGGATTATCGCTTCTCGGCCTTTTGGCTATGATCAAGTGTAGTATCTGTTCTTATCAGTTTAATATCTGATATGTCCTCTATGTGAGGACTACATATTAAGCAGATTTTTGGCAAGAGGAGCAGAAATGTGGAGCTTGCTACCTTCTCTCCACGCATCGACCTAGCATTGCAGTGCCGCTGGGAACGGTGCACTCTGTTCTTACCCTGTAGAAAAGCAAACAGTCAAGACCTGCTGGGAGACTTGTTGAGAAACCAGAGTCAGCTATTTGGACCCAATGTAAGTGGTTCAGGGATCTATCGCTTAAACAGGCTTAAAAGCCAATCACAGTAGTCAGGGCAGGAGCTAATAAAGACGTGTATAATTTTGGTTGCCAAATGGGGGCGGGGTGGGAATGTTGCATACTGGGCTCTGACATGCGGAAAGAAAAGGCCTACCGTAAAGGTGGTGAATGTGACCGAGAGGCTCCACCGCTGCTCTCCAACACAGGGCCATGCTGACTCTGGTTTCTCTTCATAACGCACAAGTCTTTCGCCTTTTACTAAAGACTTCCGTGGAGAGGAACAAACATGAGTTGAATATATTTTTGGCAGGCTTTGCTTCATGGCTGAGCCTTTTGAAATTGTGAAAAGTCAAAGAGCTGTCTAGGTCAGAAATCAAGCGTCCACAAAGGAGAGCTCGGGCGGAGGTGATAAGCAGCAGCCATCGTTATGCACACCTCCAAATGTGGCACCATATCAAGTGAGATTTGTGCCAAGAGCCTAGCGTGGATATCCAACACTTGGGGATTATCGCTTCTCGGCCTTTTGGCTAAGATCAAGTGTAGTATCTGTTCTTATCAATTTAATATCTGATATGTCCTCTATATGAGGACTACATATTAAGCAGATTTTTGGCAAGAGGAGCAGAAATGTGGAGCTTGCTCCCTTCTCTCCACGCATCGACCTAGCATTGCAGTGCTGCTGGGAACGGTGCACTCTGTTCTTACCCTGTAGAAAAGCAAACACTCAAGACCTGCTGGGAGACTTGGTGAGAAACCAGAGTCAGCTATTTGGACCCAATGTAAGTGGTTCAGGGATCTATCGCTTAAACAGGCTTAAAAGCCAATCACAGTAGTCAGGGCAGGAGCTAATAAAGACGTGTATAATTTTGGTTGCCAGATGGGGGCGGGGTGGGAATGTTGCATACTGGGCTCTGACATGCGGAAAGAAAAGGCCTACCGTGAAGGTGGTGAATGTGACCGAGAGTCTCCACCGCTGCTCTCCAACACAGGGCCATGCTGACTCTTGTTTCTCTTCATAACGCACAAGTCTTTCGCCTTTTACTAAAGACTTCCGTGGAGAGGAACAAACATGAGTTGAATATATTTTTGGCAGGCTTTGCTTCATGGCTGAGCCTTTTGAAATTGTGAAAAGTCAAAGAGCTGTCTAGGTCAGAAATCAAGCGTCCACAAAGGAGAGCTCGGGCGGAGGTGATAAGCAGCAGCCATCGTTATGCACACCTCCAAATGTGGCACCATCTCAAGTGAGATTTGTGCCAAGAGCCTGGCGTGGACATCCAACACTTGGGGATTATCGCTTCTCGGCCTTTTGGCTAAGATCAAGTGTAGTATCTGTTCTTATCAGTGTAATATCTGATATGTCCTCTATATGAGGACTACATATTAAGCAGATTTTTGGCAAGAGGAGCAGAAATGTGGAGCTTGCTCCCTTCTCTCCACGCATCGACCTAGCATTGCAGTGCCGCTGGGAACGGTGCACTCTGTTCTTACCCTGTAGAAAAGCAAACACTCAAGACCTGCTGGGAGACTTGGTGAGAAACCAGAGTCAGCTATTTGGACCCGATGTAAGTGGTTCAGGGATCTATCGCTTAAACAGGCTTAAAAGCCAATCACAGTAGTCAGGGCAGGAGCTAATAAAGACGTGTATAATTTTGGTTGCCAGATGGGGGCGGGGTGGGAATGTTGCATACTGGGCTCTGACATGCGGAAAGAAAAGGCCTACCGTGAAGGTGGTGAATGTGACCGAGAGGCTCCACCGCTGCTCTCCAACACAGGGCCATGCCGACTCTGGTTTCT
This sequence comes from Limanda limanda, assembly GCF_963576545.1. NCBI lineage: Eukaryota > Metazoa > Chordata > Actinopteri > Pleuronectiformes > Pleuronectidae > Limanda > Limanda limanda. The sequence continues at coordinate 1,741,582 of NC_083647.1, forward strand.
CTTCATAACGCACAAGTCTTTCGCCTTTTACTAAAGACTTCCGTGGAGAGGAACAAACATGAGTTGAATATATTTTTGGCAGGCTTTGCTTCATGGCTGAGCCTTTTGAAATTGTGAAAAGTCAAAGAGCTGTCTAGGTCAGAAATCAAGCGTCCACAAAGGAGAGCTCGGGCGGAGGTGATAAGCAGCAGCCATCGTTATGCACACCTCCAAATGTGGCACCATATCAAGTGAGATTTGTGCCAAGAGCCTGGCATGGACATCCAACAGTTGGGGATTATTGCTTCTCGGCCTTTTGGCTAAGATCAAGTGTAGTATCTGTTCTTATCAGTTTAATATCTGATATGTCCTCTATATGAGGACTACATATTAAGCAGATTTTTGGCAAGAGGAGCAGAAATGTGGAGCTTGCTCCCTTCTCTCCACGCATCGACCTAGCTTTGCAGTGCCGCTGGGAACGGTGCACTCTGTTCTTACCCTGTAGAAAAGCAAACACTCAAGACCTGCTGGGAAACTTGGTGAGAAACCAGAGTCAGCTATTTGGACCCAATGTAAGTGGTTCAGGGATCTATCGCTTAAACAGGCTTAAAAGCCAATCACAGTAGTCAGGGCAGGAGCTAATAAAGACGTGTATAATTTTGGTTGCCAAATGGGGGCGGGGTGGGAATGTTGCATACTGGGCTCTGACATGCGGAAAGAAAAGGCCTACCGTGAAGGTGGTGAATGTGACCGAGAGTCTCCACCGCTGTTCTCCAACACAGGGCCATGCTGACTCTGGTTTCTCTTCATAACGCACAAATCTTTCGCCTTTTACTAAAGACTTCCGTGGAGAGGAACAAACATGAGTTGAATATATTTTTGGCAGGCTTTGCTTCATGGCTGAGCCTTTTGAAATTGTGAAAAGTCAAAGAGCTGTCTAGGTCAGAAATCAAGCGTCCACAAAGGAGAGCTCGGGCGGAGGTGATAAGCAGCAGCCATCGTTATGCACACCTCCAAATGTGGCACCATATCAAGTGAGATTTGTGCCAAGAGCCAGGCGTGGACATCCAACAATTGGGGATTATCGCTTCTCGGCCTTTTGGCTAAGATCAAGTGTAGTATCTGTTCTTATCAGTTTAATATCTGATATGTCCTCTATATGAGGACTACATATTAAGCAGATTTTTGGCAAGAGGAGCAGAAATGTGGAGCTTGCTCCCTTCTCTCCACGCATCGACCTAGCATTGCAGTGCTGCTGGGAACGGTGCACTCTGTTCTTACCCTGTAGAAAAGCAAACACTCAAGACCTGCTGGGAGACTTGGTGAGAAACCAGAGTCAGTTATTTGGACCCAATGTAAGTGGTTCAGGGATCTATCGCTTAAACAGGCTTAAAAGCCAATCACAGTAGTCAGGGCAGGAGCTAATAAAGACGTGTATAATTTTGGTTGCCAGATGGGGGCGGGGTGGGAATGTTGCATACTGGGCTCTGACATGCGGAAAGAAAAGGCCTACCGTGAAGGTGGTGAATGTGACCGAGAGTCTCCACCGCTGCTCTCCAACACAGGGCCATGCTGACTCTGGTTTCTCTTCATAACGCACAAGTCTTTCGCCTTTTACTAAAGACTTCCGTGGAGAGGAACAAACATGAGTTGAATATATTTTTGGCAGGCTTTGCTTCATGGCTGAGCCTTTTGAAATTGTGAAAAGTCAAAGAGCTGTCTAGGTCAGAAATCAAGCGTCCACAAAGGAGAGCTCGGGCGGAGGTGATAAGCAGCAGCCATCGTTATGCACACCTCCAAATGTGGCACCATCTCAAGTGAGATTTGTGCCAAGAGCCTGGCGTGGACATCCAACACTTGGGGATTATCGCTTCTCGGCCTTTTGGCTAAGATCAAGTGTAGTATCTGTTCTTATCAGTGTAATATCTGATATGTCCTCTATATGAGGACTACATATTAAGCAGATTTTTGGCAAGAGGAGCAGAAATGTGGAGCTTGCTCCCTTCTCTCCACGCATCGACCTAGCATTGCAGTGCCGCTGGGAACGGTGCACTCTGTTCTTACCCTGTAGAAAAGCAAACACTCAAGACCTGCTGGGAGACTTGGTGAGAAACCAGAGTCAGCTATTTGGACCCAATGTAAGTGGTTCAGGGATCTATCGCTTAAACAGGCTTAAAAGCCAATCACAGTAGTCAGGGCAGGAGCTAATAAAGACGTGTATAATTTTGGTTGCCAGATGGGGGCGGGGTGGGAATGTTGCATACTGGGCTCTGACATGCGGAAAGAAAAGGCCTACCGTGAAGGTGGTGAATGTGACCGAGAGGCTCCACCGCTGCTCTCCAACACAGGGCCATTCCGACTCTGGTTTCTCTTCATAACGCACAAGTCTTTCGCCTTTTACTAAAGACTTCCGTGGAGAGGAACAAACATGAGTTGAATATATTTTTGGCAGGCTTTGCTTCATGGCTGAGCCTTTTGAAATTGTGAAAAGTCAAAGAGCTGTCTAGGTCAGAAATCAAGCGTCCACAAAGGAGAGCTCGGGCGGAGGTGATAAGCAGCAGCCATCGTTATGCACACCTCCAAATGTGGCACCATATCAAGTGAGATTTGTGCCAAGAGCCTGGCGTGGACATCCAACACTTGGGGATTATCGCTTCTCGGCCTTTTGGCTAAGATCAAGTGTAGTATCTGTTCTTATCAGTTTAATATCTGATATGTCCTCTATATGAGGACTACATATTAAGCAGATTTTTGGCAAGAGGAGCAGAAATGTGGAGCTTGCTCCCTTCTCTCCACGCATCGACCTAGCATTGCAGTGCCGCTGGGAACGGTGCACTCTGTTCTTACCCTGTAGAAAAGCAAACACTCAAGACCTGCTGGGAGACTTGGTGAGAAACCAGAGTCAGTTATTTGGACCCAATGTAAGTGGTTCAGGGATCTATCGCTTAAACAGGCTTAAAAGCCAATCACAGTAGTCAGGGCAGGAGCTAATAAAGACGTGTATAATTTTGGTTGCCAGATGGGGGCGGGGTGGGAATGTTGCATACTGGGCTCTGACATGCGGAAAGAAAAGGCCTACCGTGAAGGTGGTGAATGTGACCGAGAGGCTCCACCGCTGCTCTCCAACACAGGGCCATGCTGACTCTGGTTTCTCTTCATAACGCACAAGTCTTTCGCCTTTTACTAAAGACTTCCGTGGAGAGGAACAAACATGAGTTGAATATATTTTTGGCAGGCTTTGCTTCATGGCTGAGCCTTTTGAAATTGTGAAAAGTCAAAGAGCTGTCTAGGTCAGAAATCAAGCGTCCACAAAGGAGAGCTCGGGCGGAGGTGATAAGCAGCAGCCATCGTTATGCACACCTCCAAATGTGGCACCATCTCAAGTGAGATTTGTGCCAAGAGCCTGGCGTGGACATCCAACACTTGGGGATTATCGCTTCTCGGCCTTTTGGCTAAGATCAAGTGTAGTATCTGTTCTTATCAGTTTAATATCCGATATGTCCTCTATGTGAGGACTACATATTAAGCAGATTTTTGGCAAGAGGAGCAGAAATGTGGAGCTTGCTCCCTTCTCTCCACGCATCGACCTAGCATTGCAGTGCCGCTGGGAACGGTGCACTCTGTTCTTACCCTGTAGAAAAGCAAACAGTCAAGACCTGCTGGGAGACTTGTTGAGAAACCAGAGTCAGCTATTTGGACCCAATGTAAGTGGTTCAGGGATCTATCGCTTAAACAGGCTTAAAAGCCAATCACAGTAGTCAGGGCAGGAGCTAATAAAGACGTGTATAATTTTGGTTGCCAGATGGGGGCGGGGTGGGAATGTTGCATACTGGGCTCTGACATGCGGAAAGAAAAGGCCTACCGTGAAGGTGGTGAATGTGACCGAGAGGCTCCACCGCTGCTCTCCAACACAGGGCCATGCTGACTCTGGTTTCTCTTCATAACGCACAAGTCTTTCGCCTTTTACTAAAGACTTCCGTGGAGAGGAACAAACATGAGTTGAATATATTTTTGGCAGGCTTTGCTTCATGGCTGAGCCTTTTGAAATTGTGAAAAGTCAAAGAGCTGTCTAGGTCAGAAATCAAGCGTCCACAAAGGAGAGCTCGGGCGGAGGTGATAAGCAGCAGCCATCGTTATGCACACCTCCAAATGTGGCACCATCTCAAGTGAGATTTGTGCCAAGAGCCTGGCGTGGACATCCAACACTTGGGGATTATCGCTTCTCGGCCTTTTGGCTAAGATCAAGTGTAGTATCTGTTCTTATCAGTTTAATATCTGATATGTCCTCTATATGAGGACTACATATTAAGCAGATTTTTGGCAAGAGGAGCAGAAATGTGGAGCTTGCTCCCTTCTCTCCACGCATCGACCTAGCATTGCAGTGCCGCTGGGAACGGTGCACTCTGTTCTTACCCTGTAGAAAAGCAAACACTCAAGACCTGCTGGTAGACTTGGTGAGAAACCAGAGTCAGCTATTTGGACCCAATGTAAGTGGTTCAGGGATCTATCGCTTAAACAGGCTTAAAAGCCAATCACAGTAGTCAGGGCAGGAGCTAATAAAGACGTGTATAATTTTGGTTGCCAGATGGGGGCGGGGTGGGAATGTTGCATACTGGGCTCTGACATGCGGAAAGAAAAGGCCTACCGTGAAGGTGGTGAATGTGACCGAGAGTCTCCACCGCTGCTCTCCAACACAGGGCCATGCTGACTCTGGTTTCTCTTCATAACGCACAAGTCTTTCGCCTTTTACTAAAGACTTCCGTGGAGAGGAACAAACATGAGTTGAATATATTTTTGGTAGGCTTTGCTTCATGGCTGAGCCTTTTGAAATTGTGAAAAGTCAAAGAGCTGTCTAGGTCAGAAATCAAGCGTCCACAAAGGAGAGCTCGGGCGGAGGTGATAAGCAGCAGCCATCGTTATGCACACCTCCAAATGTGGCACCATATCAAGTGAGATTTGTGCCAAGAGCCTGGCGTGGACATCCAACACTTGGGGATTATCGCTTCTCGGCCTTTTGGCTAAGATCAAGTGTAGTATCTGTTCTTATCAGTTTAATATCTGATATGTCCTCTATATGAGGACTACATATTAAGCAGATTTTTGGCAAGAGGAGCAGAAATGTGGAGCTTGCTCCCTTCTCTCCACGCATCGACCTAGCATTGCAGTGCCGCTGGGAACGGTGCACTCTGTTCTTACCCTGTAGAAAAGCAAACACTCAAGACCTGCTGGGAGACTTGGTGAGAAAACAGAGTCAGTTATTTGGACCCAATGTAAGTGGTTCAGGGATCTATCGCTTAAACAGGCTTAAAAGCCAATCACAGTAGTCAGGGCAGGAGCTAATAAAGACGTGCATAATTTTGGTTGCCAGATGGGGGCGGGGTGGGAATGTTGCATACTGGGCTCTGACATGCGGAAAGAAAAGGCCTACCGTGAAGGTGGTGAATGTGACCGAGAGGCTCCACCGCTGCTCTCCAACACAGGGCCATGCTGACTCTGGTTTCTCTTCATAACGCACAAGTCTTTCGCCTTTTACTAAAGACTTCCGTGGAGAGGAACAAACATGAGTTGAATATATTTTTGGCAGGCTTTGCTTCATGGCTGAGCCTTTTGAAATTGTGAAAAGACAAGGAGCTGTCTAGGTCAGAAATCAAGCGTCCACAAAGGAGAGCTCGGGCGGAGGTGATAAGCAGCAGCCATCGTTATGCACACCTCCAAATGTGGCACCATCTCAAGTGAGATTTGTGCCAAGAGCCTGGCGTGGACATCCAACACTTGGGGATTATCGCTTCTCGGCCTTTTGGCTAAGATCAAGTGTAGTATCTGTTCTTATCAGTTTAATATCTGATATGTCCTCTATGTGAGGACTACATATTAAGCAGATTTTTGGCAAGAGGAGCAGAAATGTGGAGCTTGCTCCCTTCTCTCCACGCATCGACCTAGCATTGCAGTGCCGCTGGGAACGGTGCACTCTGTTCTTTCCCTGTAGAAAAGCAAACAGTCAAGACCTGCTGGGAGACTTGTTGAGAAACCAGAGTCAGCTATTTGGACCCAATGTAAGTGGTTCAGGGATCTATCGCTTAAACAGGCTTAAAAGCCAATCACAGTAGTCAGGGCAGGAGCTAATAAAGACGTGTATAATTTTGGTTGCCAGATGGGGGCGGGGTGGGAATGTTGCATACTGGGCTCTGACATGCGGAAAGAAAAGGCCTACCGTGAAGGTGGTGAATGTGACCGAGAGGCTCCACCGCTGCTCTCCAACACAGGGCCATGCTGACTCTGGTTTCTCTTCATAACGCACAAGTCTTTCGCCTTTTACTAAAGACTTCCGTGGAGAGGAACAAACATGAGTTGAATATATTTTTGGCAGGCTTTGCTTCATGGCTGAGCCTTTTGAAATTGTGAAAAGTCAAAGAGCTGTCTAGGTCAGAAATCAAGCGTCCACAAAGGAGAGCTCGGGCGGAGGTGATAAGCAGCAGACATCGTTATGCACACCTCCAAATGTGGCACCATATCAAGTGAGATTTGTGCCAAGAGCCTGTCGTGGACATCCAACACTTGGGGATAATCGCTTCTCGGCCTTTTGGCTAATATCAAGTGTAGTATCTGTTCTTATCAGTTTAATATCTGATATGTCCTCTATATGAGGACTACATATTAAGCAGATTTTTGGCAAGAGGAGCAGAAATGTGGAGCTTGCTCCCTTCTCTCCACGCATCGACCTAGCATTGCAGTGCCGCTGGGAACGGTGCACTCTGTTCTTACCCTGTAGAAAAGCAAACACTCAAGACCTGCTGGGAGACTTGGTGAGAAACCAGAGTCAGCTATTTGGACCCAATGTAAGTGGTTCAGGGATCTATCGCTTAAACAGGCTTAAAAGCCAATCACAGTAGTCAGGGCAGGAGCTAATAAAGACGTGTATAATTTTGGTTGCCAAATGGGGGCGGGGTGGGAATGTTGCATACTGGGCTCTGACATGCGGAAAGAAAAGGCCTACCGTGAAGGTGGTGAATGTGACCGAGAGGCTCCACCGCTGCTCTCCAACACAGGGCCATGCTTACTCTGGTTTCTCTTCATAACGCACAAGTCTTTCGCCTTTTACTAAAGACTTCCGTGGAGAGGAACAAACATGAGTTGAATATATTTTTGGCAGGCTGGGAGACTTGTTGAGAAACCAGAGTCAGCTATTTGGACCCAATGTAAGTGGTTCAGGGATCTATCGCTTAAACAGGCTTAAAAGCCAATCACAGTAGTCAGGGCAGGAGCTAATAAAGACGTGTATAATTTTGGTTGCCAGATGGGGGCGGGGTGGGAATGTTGCATACTGGGCTCTGACATGCGGAAAGAAAAGGCCTACCGTGAAGGTGGTGAATGTGACCGAGAGGCTCCACCGCTGCTCTCCAACACAGGGCCATGCTGACTCTGGTTTCTCTTCATAACGCACAAGTCTTTCGCCTTTTACTAAAGACTTCCGTGGAGAGGAACAAATATGAGTTGAATATATTTTTGGCAGGCTTTGCTTCATGGCTGAGCCTTTTGAAATTGTGAAAAGTCAAAGAGCTGTCTAGGTCAGAAATCAAGCGTCCACAAAGGAGAGCTCGGGCGGAGGTGATAAGCAGCAGCCATCGTTATGCACACCTCCAAATGTGGCACCATATCAAGTGAGATTTGTGCCAAGAGCCTGGCGTGGACATCCAACACTTGGGGATTATCGCTTCTCGGCCTTTTGGCTAAGATCAAGTGTAGTATCTGTTCTTATCAGTTTAATATCTGATATGTCCTCTATATGAGGACTACATATTAAGCAGATTTTTGGCAAGAGGAGCAGAAATGTGGAGCTTGCTCCCTTCTCTCCACGCATCGACCTAGCATTGCAGTGCCGCTGGGAACGGTGCACTCTGTTCTTACCCTGTAGAAAAGCAAACACTCAAGACCTGCTGGTAGACTTGGTGAGAAACCAGAGTCAGCTATTTGGACCCAATGTAAGTGGTTCAGGGATCTATCGCTTAAACAGGCTTAAAAGCCAATCACAGTAGTCAGGGCAGGAGCTAATAAAGACGTGTATAATTTTGGTTGCCAGATGGGGGCGGGGTGGGAATGTTGCATACTGGGCTCTGACATGCGGAAAGAAAAGGCCTACCGTGAAGGTGGTGAATGTGACCGAGAGTCTCCACCGCTGCTCTCCAACACAGGGCCATGCTGACTCTGGTTTCTCTTCATAACGCACAAGTCTTTCGCCTTTTACTAAAGACTTCCGTGGAGAGGAACAAACATGAGTTGAATATATTTTTGGCAGGCTTTGCTTCATGGCTGAGCCTTTTGAAATTGTGAAAAGACAAGGAGCTGTCTAGGTCAGAAATCAAGCGTCCACAAAGGAGAGCTCGGGCGGAGGTGATAAGCAGCAGCCATCGTTATGCACACCTCCAAATGTGGCACCATATCAAGTGAGATTTGTGCCAAGAGCCTGGCGTGGACATCCAACACTTGGGGATTATTGCTTCTCGGCCTTTTGGCTAAGATCAAGTATAGTATCTGTTCTTATCAGTTTAATATCTGATATGTCCTCTATGTGAGGACTACATATTAAGCAGATTTTTGGCAAGAGGAGCAGAAATGTGGAGCTTGCTCCCTTCTCTCCACGCATCGACCTAGCATTGCAGTGCCGCTGGGAACGGTGCACTCTGTTCTTACCCTGTAGAAAAGCAAACAGTCAAGACCTGCTGGGAGACTTGTTGAGAAACCAGAGTCAGCTATTTGGACCCAATGTAAGTGGTTCAGGGATCTATCGCTTAAACAGGCTTAAAAGCCAATCACAGTAGTCAGGGCAGGAGCTAATAAAGACGTGCATAATTTTGGTTGCCAGATGGGGGCGGGGTGGGAATGTTGCATACTGGGCTCTGACATGCGGAAAGAAAAGGCCTACCGTGAAGGTGGTGAATGTGACCGAGAGGCTCCACCGCTGCTCTCCAACACAGGGCCATGCTGACTCTGGTTTCTCTTCATAACGCACAAGTCTTTCGCCTTTTACTAAAGACTTCCGTGGAGAGGAACAAACATGAGTTGAATATATTTTTGGCAGGCTTTGCTTCATGGCTGAGCCTTTTGAAATTGTGAAAAGACAAGGAGCTGTCTAGGTCAGAAATCAAGCGTCCACAAAGGAGAGCTCGGGCGGAGGTGATAAGCAGCAGCCATCGTTATGCACACCTCCAAATGTGGCACCATCTCAAGTGAGATTTGTGCCAAGAGCCTGGCGTGGACATCCAACACTTGGGGATTATCGCTTCTCGGCCTTTTGGCTAAGATCAAGTGTAGTATCTGTTCTTATCAGTTTAATATCTGATATGTCCTCTATGTGAGGACTACATATTAAGCAGATTTTTGGCAAGAGGAGCAGAAATGTGGAGCTTGCTCCCTTCTCTCCACGCATCGACCTAGCATTGCAGTGCCGCTGGGAACGGTGCACTCTGTTCTTACCCTGTAGAAAAGCAAACAGTCAAGACCTGCTGGGAGACTTGTTGAGAAACCAGAGTCAGCTATTTGGACCCAATGTAAGTGGTTCAGGGATCTATCGCTTAAACAGGCTTAAAAGCCAATCACAGTAGTCAGGGCAGGAGCTAATAAAGACGTGTATAATTTTATTTGCCAGATGGGGGCGGGGTGGGAATGTTGCATACTGGGCTCTGACATGCGGAAAGAAAAGGCCTACCGTGAAGGTGGTGAATGTGACCGAGAGTCTCCACCGCTGCTCTCCAACACAGGGCCATGCTGACTCTGGTTTCTCTTCATAACGCACAAGTCTTTCGCCTTTTACTAAAGACTTCCGTGGAGAGGAACAAACATGAGTTGAATATATTTTTGGCAGGCTTTGCTTCATGGCTGAGCCTTTTGAAATTGTGAAAAGTCAAAGAGCTGTCTAGGTCAGAAATCAAGCGTCCACAAAGGAGAGCTCGGGCGGAGGTGATAAGCAGCAGACATCGTTATGCACACCTCCAAATGTGGCACCATATCAAGTGAGATTTGTGCCAAGAGCCTGTCGTGGACATCCAACACTTGGGGATTATCGCTTCTCGGCCTTTTGGCTAATATCAAGTGTAGTATCTGTTCTTATCAGTTTAATATCTGATATGTCCTCTATATGAGGACTACATATTAAGCAGATTTTTGGCAAGAGGAGCAGAAATGTGGAGCTTGCTCCCTTCTCTCCACGCATCGACCTAGCATTGCAGTGCCGCTGGGAACGGTGCACTCTGTTCTTACCCTGTAGAAAAGCAAACACTCAAGACCTGCTGGGAGACTTGGTGAGAAACCAGAGTCAGCTATTTGGACCCAATGTAAGTGGTTCAGGGATCTATCGCTTAAACAGGCTTAAAAGCCAATCACAGTAGTCAGGGCAGGAGCTAATAAAGACGTGTATAATTTTGGTTGCCAAATGGGGGCGGGGTGGGAATGTTGCATACTGGGCTCTGACATGCGGAAAGAAAAGGCCTACCGTGAAGGTGGTGAATGTGACCGAGAGGCTCCACCGCTGCTCTCCAACACAGGGCCATGCTTACTCTGGTTTCTCTTCATAACGCACAAGTCTTTCGCCTTTTACTAAAGACTTCCGTGGAGAGGAACAAACATGAGTTGAATATATTTTTGGCAGGCTGGGAGACTTGTTGAGAAACCAGAGTCAGCTATTTGGACCCAATGTAAGTGGTTCAGGGATCTATCGCTTAAACAGGCTTAAAAGCCAATCACAGTAGTCAGGGCAGGAGCTAATAAAGACGTGTATAATTTTGGTTGCCAAATGGGGGCGGGGTGGGAATGTTGCATACTGGGCTCTGACATGCGGAAAGAAAAGGCCTACCGTGAAGGTGGTGAATGTGACCGAGAGGCTCCACCGCTGCTCTCCAACACAGGGCCATGCTTACTCTGGTTTCTCTTCATAACGCACAAGTCTTTCGCCTTTTACTAAAGACTTCCGTGGAGAGGAACAAACATGAGTTGAATATATTTTTGGCAGGCTGGGAGACTTGTTGAGAAACCAGAGTCAGCTATTTGGACCCAATGTAAGTGGTTCAGGGATCTATCGCTTAAACAGGCTTAAAAGCCAATCACAGTAGTCAGGGCAGGAGCTAATAAAGACGTGTATAATTTTGGTTGCCAGATGGGGGCGGGGTGGGAATGTTGCATACTGGGCTCTGACATGCGGAAAGAAAAGGCCTACCGTGAAGGTGGTGAATGTGACCGAGAGGCTCCACCGCTGCTCTCCAACACAGGGCCATGCTGACTCTGGTTTCTCTTCATAACGCACAAGTCTTTCGCCTTTTACTAAAGACTTCCGTGGAGAGGAACAAATATGAGTTGAATATATTTTTGGCAGGCTTTGCTTCATGGCTGAGCCTTTTGAAATTGTGAAAAGTCAAAGAGCTGTCTAGGTCAGAAATCAAGCGTCCACAAAGGAGAGCTCGGGCGGAGGTGATAAGCAGCAGCCATCGTTATGCACACCTCCAAATGTGGCACCATATCAAGTGAGATTTGTGCCAAGAGCCTGGCGTGGACATCCAACACTTGGGGATTATCGCTTCTCGGCCTTTTGGCTAAGATCAAGTGTAGTATCTGTTCTTATCAGTTTAATATCATATATGTCCTCTATATGAGGTCTACATATTAAGCAGATTTTTGGCAAGAGGAGCAGAAATGTGGAGCTTGCTCCCTTCTCTCCACGCATCGACCTAGCATTGCAGTGCCGCTGGGAACGGTGCACTCTGTTCTTACCCTGTAGAAAAGCAAACACTCAAGACCTGCTGGTAGACTTGGTGAGAAACCAGAGTCAGCTATTTGGACCCAATGTAAGTGGTTCAGGGATCTATCGCTTAAACAGGCTTAAAAGCCAATCACAGTAGTCAGGGCAGGAGCTAATAAAGACGTGTATAATTTTGGTTGCCAGATGGGGGCGGGGTGGGAATGTTGCATACTGGGCTCTGACATGCGGAAAGAAAAGGCCTACCGTGAAGGTGGTGAATGTGACCGAGAGTCTCCACCGCTGCTCTCCAACACAGGGCCATGCTGACTCTGGTTTCTCTTCATAACGCACAAGTCTTTCGCCTTTTACTAAAGACTTCCGTGGAGAGGAACAAACATGAGTTGAATATATTTTTGGCAGGCTTTGCTTCATGGCTGAGCCTTTTGGAATTGTGAAAAGTCAAAGAGCTGTCTAGGTCAGAAATCAAGCGTCCACAAAGGAGAGCTCGGGCGGAGGTGATAAGCAGCAGCCATCGTTAAGCACACCTCCAAATGTGGCACCATATCAAGTGAGATTTGTGCCAAGAGCCTGGCGTGGACATCCAACACTTGGGGATTATCGCTTCTCGGCCTTTTGGCTAAGATCAAGTGTAGTATCTGTTCTTATCAGTTTAATATCTGATATGTCCTCTATATGAGGACTACATATTAAGCAGATTTTTGGCAAGAGGAGCAGAAATGTGGAGCTTGCTCCCTTCTCTCCACGCATCGACCTAGCATTGCAGTGCCGCTGGGAACGGTGCACTCTGTTCTTACCCTGTAGAAAAGCAAACACTCAAGACCTGCTGGGAGACTTGGTGAGAAACCAGAGTCAGCTATTTGGACCCAATGTAAGTGGTTCAGGGATCTATCGCTTAAACAGGCTTAAAAGCCAATCACAGTAGTCAGGGCAGGAGCTAATAAAGACGTGTATAATTTTGGTTGCCAGATGGGGGCGGGGTGGGAATGTTGCATACTGGGCTCTGACATGCGGAAAGAAAAGGCCTACCGTGAAGGTGGTGAATGTGACCGAGAGTCTCCACCGCTGCTCTCCAACACAGGGCCATGCTGACTCTGGTTTCTCTTCATAACGCACAAGTCTTTCGCCTTTTACTAAAAACTTCCGTGGAGAGGAACAAACATGAGTTGAATATATTTTTGGCAGGCTTTGCTTCATGGCTGAGCCTTTTGAAATTGTGAAAAGTCAAAGAGCTGTCTAGGTCAGAAATCAAGCGTCCACAAAGGAGAGCTCGGGCGGAGGTGATAAGCAGCAGCCATCGTTATGCACACCTCCAAATGTGGCACCATATCAAGTGAGATTTGTGCCAAGAGCCTGGCGTGGACATCCAACACTTGGGGATTATCGCTTCTCTGCCTTTTGACTGAGATCAAGTGTAGTATCTGTTCTTATCAGTTTAATATCTGATATGTCCTCTATATGAGGACTACATATTAAGCAGATTTTTGGCAAGAGGAGCAGAAATGTGGAGCTTGCTCCCTTCTCTCCACGCATCGACCTAGCATTGCAGTGCCGCTGGGAACGGTGCACTCTGTTCTTACCCTGTAGAAAAGCAAACACTCAAGACCTGCTGGGAGACTTGGTGAGAAACCAGAGTCAGCTATTTGGACCCAACGTAAGTGGTTCAGGGATCTATCGCTTAAACAGGCTTAAAAGCCAATCACAGTAGTCAGGGCAGGAGCTAATAAAGACGTGTATAATTTTGGTTGCCAGATGGGGGCGGGGTGGGAATGTTGCATACTGGGCTCTGACATGCGGAAAGAAAAGGCCTACCGTGAAAAGTCAAAGAGCTGTCTAGGTCAGAAATCAAGCGTCCACAAAGGAGAGCTCGGGCGGAGGTGATAAGCAGCAGCCATCGTTATGCACACCTCCAAATGTGGCACCATATCAAGTGAGATTTGTGCCAAGAGCCTGGCGTGGACATCCAACACTTGGGGATTATTGCTTCTCGGCCTTTTGGCTAAGATCAAGTGTAGTATCTGTTCTTATCAGTTTAATATCTGATATGTCCTCTATGTGAGGACTACATATTAAGCAGATTTTTGCCAAGAGGAGCAGAAATGTGGAGCTTGCTCCCTTCTCTCCACGCATCGACCTAGCATTGCAGTGCCGCTGGGAACGGTGCACTCTGTTCTTACCCTGTAGAAAAGCAAACAGTCAAGACCTGCTGGGAGACTTGTTGAGAAACCAGAGTCAGCTATTTGGACCCAATGTAAGTGGTTCAGGGATCTATCGCTTAAACAGGCTTAAAAGCCAATCACAGTAGTCAGGGCAGGAGCTAATAAAGACGTGTATAATTTTGGTTGCCAGATGGGGGCGGGGTGGGAATGTTGCATACTGGGCTCTGACATGCGGAAAGAAAAGGCCTACCGTGAAGATGGTGAATGTGACCGAGAGGCTCCACCGCTGCTCTCCAACACAGGGCCATGCTGACTCTGGTTTCTCTTCATAACGCACAAGTCTTTCGCCTTTTACTAAAGACTTCCGTGGAGAGGAACAAACATGAGTTGAATATATTTTTGGTAGGCTTTGCTTCATGGCTGAGCCTTTTGAAATTGTGAAAAGTCAAAGAGCTGTCTAGGTCAGAAATCAAGCGTCCACAAAATAGAGCTCGGGCGAAGGTGATAAGCAGCAGCCATCGTTATGCACACCTCCAAATGTGGCACCATCTCAAGTGAGATTTGTGCCAAGAGCCTGGCGTGGACATCCAACACTTGGGGATTATCGCTTCTCGGCTTTTTGGCTAAGATCAAGTGTAGTCTGTTCTTATCAGTTTAATATCTGATATGTCCTCTATATGAGGACTACATATTAAGCAGATTTTTGGCAAGAGGAGCAGAAATGTGGAGCTTGCTCCCTTCTCTCCACGCATCGACCTAGCATTGCAGTGCCGCTGGGAACGGTGCACTCTGTTCTTACCCTGTAGAAAAGCAAACACTCAAGACCTGCTGGTAGACTTGGTGAGAAACCAGAGTCAGCTATTTGGACCCAATGTAAGTGGTTCAGGGATCTATCGCTTAAACAGGCTTAAAAGCCAATCACAGTAGTCAGGGCAGGAGCTAATAAAGACGTGTATAATTTTGGTTGCCAGATGGGGGCGGGGTGGGAATGTTGCATACTGGGCTCTGACATGCGGAAAGAAAAGGCCTACCGTGAAGGTGGTGAATGTGACCGAGAGTCTCCACCGCTGCTCTCCAACACAGGGCCATGCTGACTCTGGTTTCTCTTCATAACGCACAAGTCTTTCGCCTTTTACTAAAGACTTCCGTGGAGAGGAACAAACATGAGTTGAATATATTTTTGGCAGGCTTTGCTTCATGGCTGAGCCTTTTGGAATTGTGAAAAGTCAAAGAGCTGTCTAGGTCAGAAATCAAGCGTCCACAAAGGAGAGCTCGGGCGGAGGTGATAAGCAGCAGCCATCGTTAAGCACACCTCCAAATGTGGCACCATATCAAGTGAGATTTGTGCCAAGAGCCTGGCGTGGACATCCAACACTTGGGGATTATCGCTTCTCGGCCTTTTGGCTAAGATCAAGTGTAGTATCTGTTCTTATCAGTTTAATATCTGATATGTCCTCTATATGAGGACTACATATTAAGCAGATTTTTGGCAAGAGGAGCAGAAATGTGGAGCTTGCTCCCTTCTCTCCACGCATCGACCTAGCATTGCAGTGCCGCTGGGAACGGTGCACTCTGTTCTTACCCTGTAGAAAAGCAAACACTCAAGACCTGCTGGGAGACTTGGTGAGAAACCAGAGTCAGCTATTTGGACCCAATGTAAGTGGTTCAGGGATCTATCGCTTAAACAGGCTTAAAAGCCAATCACAGTAGTCAGGGCAGGAGCTAATAAAGACGTGTATAATTTTGGTTGCCAGATGGGGGCGGGGTGGGAATGTTGCATACTGGGCTCTGACATGCGGAAAGAAAAGGCCTACCGTGAAGGTGGTGAATGTGACCGAGAGGCTCCACCGCTGCTCTCCAACACAGGGCCATGCTGACTCTGGTTTCTCTTCATAACGCACAAGTCTTTCGCCTTTTACTAAAGACTTCCGTGGAGAGGAACAAACATGAGTTGAATATATTTTTGGCAGGCTTTGCTTCATGGCTGAGCCTTTTGAAATTGTGAAAAGTCAAAGAGCTGTCTAGGTCAGAAATCAAGCGTCCACAAAGGAGAGCTCGGGCGGAGGTGATAAGCAGCAGCCATCGTTATGCACACCTCCAAATGTGGCACCATCTCAAGTGAGATTTGTGCCAAGAGCCTGGCGTGGACATCCAACACTTGGGGATTATCGCTTCTCGGCCTTTTGGCTAAGATCAAGTGTAGTATCTGTTCTTATCAGTTTAATATCTGATATGTCCTCTATATGAGGACTACATATTAAGCAGATTTTTGGCAAGAGGAGCAGAAATGTGGAGCTTGCTCCCTTCTCTCCACGCATCGACCTAGCATTGCAGTGCCGCTGGGAACGGTGCACTCTGTTCTTACCCTGTAGAAAAGCAAACACTCAAGACCTGCTGGGAGACTTGGTGAGAAACCAGAGTCAGCTATTTGGACCCAATGTAAGTGGTTCAGGGATCTATCGCTTAAACAGGCTTAAAAGCCAATCACAGTAGTCAGGGCAGGAGCTAATAAAGACGTGTATAATTTTGGTTGCCAGATGGGGGCGGGGTGGGAATGTTGCATACTGGGCTCTGACATGTGGAAAGAAAAGGCCTACCGTGAAGGTGGTGAATGTGACCGAGAGGCTCCACCGCTGCTCTCCAACACAGGGCCATGCTGACTCTGGTTTTTCTTCATAACGCACAAGTCTTTCGCCTTTTACTAAAGACTTCCGTGGAGAGGAACAAACATGAGTTGAATATATTTTTGGCAGGCTTTGCTTCATGGCTGAGCCTTTTGAAATTGTGAAAAGTCAAAGAGCTGTCTAGGTCAGAAATCAAGCGTCTACAAAGGAGAGCTCGGGCGGAGGTGATAAGCAGCAGCCATCGTTATGCACACCTCCAAATGTGGCACCATATCAAGTGAGATTTGTGCCAAGAGCCTGACGTGGACATCCAACACTTGGGGATTATCGCTTCTCGGCCTTTTGGCTAAGATCAAGTGTAGTATCTGTTCTTATCAGTTTAATATCTGATATGTCCTCTATCTGAGGACTTCATATTAAGCAGATTTTTGGCAAGAGGAGCAGAAATGTGGAGCTTGCTCCCTTCTCTCCACGCATCGACCTAGCATTGCAGTGCCGCTGGGAACGGTGCACTCTGTTCTTACCCTGTAGAAAAGCAAACACTCAAGACCTGCTGGGAGACTTGGTGAGAAACCAGAGTCAGCTATTTGGACCCAATGTAAGTGGTTCAGGGATCTATCGCTTAAACAGGCTTAAAAGCCAATCACAGTAGTCAGGGCAGGAGCTAATAAAGACGTGTATAATTTTGGTTGCCAGATGGGGGCGGGGTGGGAATGTTGCATACTGGGCTCTGACATGCGGAAAGAAAAGGCCTACCGTGAAGGTGGTGAATATGACCGAGAGGCTCCACCGCTGCTCTCCAACACAGGGCCATGCTGACTCTGGTTTCTCTTCATAACGCACAAGTCTTTCGCCTTTTACTAAAGACTTCCGTGGAGAGGAACAAACATGAGTTGAATATATTTTTGGCAGGCTTTGCTTCATGGCTGAGCCTTTTGAAATTGTGAAAAGTCAAAGAGCTGTCTAGGTCAGAAATCAAGCGTCTACAAAGGAGAGCTCGGGCGGAGGTGATAAGCAGCAGCCATCGTTATGCACACCTCCAAATGTGGCACCATATCAAGTGAGATTTGTGCCAAGAGCCTGTCGTGGGCATCCAACACTTGGGGATTATCGCTTCTCGGCCTTTTGGCTAAGATCAAGTGTAGTATCTGTTCTTATCAGTTTAATATCTGATATGTCCTCTATATGAGGACTACATATTAAGCAGATTTTTGGCAAGAGGAGCAGAAATGTGGAGCTTGCTCCCTTCTCTCCACGCATCGACCTAGCATTGCAGTGCCGCTGGGAACGGTGCACTCTGTTCTTACCCTGTAGAAAAGCAAACACTCAAGACCTGCTGGGAGACTTGGTGAGAAACCAGAGTCAGCTATTTGGACCCAATGTAAGTGGTTCAGGGATCTATCGCTTAAACAGGCTTAAAAGCCAATCACAGTAGTCAGGGCAGGAGCTAATAAAGACGTGTATAATTTTGGTTGCCAGATGGGGGCGGGGTGGGAATGTTGCATACTGGGCTCTGACATGCGGAAAGAAAAGGCCTACCGTGAAGGTGGTGAATGTGACCGAGAGGCTCCACCGCTGCTCTCCAACACAGGGCCATGCTGACTCTGGTTTCTCTTCATAACGCACAAGTCTTTAGCCTTTTACTAAAGACTTCCGTGGAGAGGAACAAACATGAGTTGAATATATTTTTGGCAGGCTTTGCTTCATGGCTGAGCCTTTTGAAATTGTGAAAAGTCAAAGAGCTGTCTAGGTCAGAAATCAAGCGTCCACAAAGGAGAGCTCGGGCGGAGGTGATAAGCAGCAGCCATCGTTATGCACACCTCCAAATGTGGCACAATCTCAAGTGAGATTTGTGCCAAGAGCCTGGCGTGGACATCCAACACTTGGGGATTATCGCTTCTCGGCCTTTTGGCTAAGATCAAGTGTAGTATCTGTTCTTATCAGTGTAATATCTGATATGTCCACTATATGAGGACTACATATTAAGCAGATTTTTGGCAAGAGGAGCATAAATGTGGAGCTTGCTCCCTTCTCTCCACGCATCGACCTAGCATTGCAGTGCCGCTGGGAGCGGTGCACTCTGTTCTTACCCTGTAGAAAAGCAAACACTCAAGACCTGCTGGGAGACTTGGTGAGAAACCAGAGTCAGCTATTTGGACCCAATGTAAGTGGTTCAGGGATCTATCGCTTAAACAGGCTTAAAAGCCAATCACAGTAGTCAGGGCAGGAGCTAATAAAGACGTGTATAATTTTGGTTGCCAGATGGGGGCGGGGTGGGAATGTTGCATACTGGGCTCTGACATGCGGAAAGAAAAGGCCTACCGTGAAGGTGGTGAATATGACCGAGAGGCTCCACCGCTGCTCTCCAACACAGGGCCATGCTGACTCTGGTTTCTCTTCATAACGCACAAGTCTTTCGCCTTTTACTAAAGACTTCCGTGGAGAGGAACAAACATGAGTTGAATATATTTTTGGCAGGCTTTGCTTCATGGCTGAGCCTTTTGAAATTGTGAAAAGTCAAAGAGCTGTCTAGGTCAGAAATCAAGCGTCTACAAAGGAGAGCTCGGGCGGAGGTGATAAGCAGCAGCCATCGTTATGCACACCTCCAAATGTGGCACCATATCAAGTGAGATTTGTGCCAAGAGCCTGTCGTGGGCATCCAACACTTGGGGATTATCGCTTCTCGGCCTTTTGGCTAAGATCAAGTGTAGTATCTGTTCTTATCAGTTTAATATCTGATATGTCCTCTATATGAGGACTACATATTAAGCAGATTTTTGGCAAGAGGAGCAGAAATGTGGAGCTTGCTCCCTTCTCTCCACGCATCGACCTAGCATTGCAGTGCCGCTGGGAACGGTGCACTCTGTTCTTACCCTGTAGAAAAGCAAACACTCAAGACTTGCTGGGAGACTTGGTGAGAAACCAGAGTCAGCTATTTGGACCCAATGTAAGTGGTTCAGGGATCTATCGTTTAAACAGGCTTAAAAGCCAATCACAGTAGTCGGGGCAGGAGCTAATAAAGACGTGTATAATTTTGGTGGCCAGATGGGGGCGGGGTGGGAATGTTGCATACTGGGCTCTGACACGCGGAAAGAAAAGGCCTACCGTGAAGTTGGTGAATTTGACCGAGAGGCTCCACCGCTGCTCTCCAACACAGGGCCATGCTGACTCTGGTTTCTCTTCATAACGCACAAGTCTTTCGCCTTTTACTAAAGACTTCCGTGGAGAGGAACAAACATGAGTTGAATATATTTTTGGCAGGCTTTGCTTCATGGCTGAGCCTTTTGAAATTGTGAAAAGTCAAAGAGCTGTCTAGGTCAGAAATCAAGCGTCTACAAAGGAGAGCTCGGGCGGAGGTGATAAGCAGCAGCCATCGTTATGCACACCTCCAAATGTGGCACCATATCAAGTGAGATTTGTGCCAAGAGCCTGTCGTGGGCATCCAACACTTGGGGATTATCGCTTCTCGGCCTTTTGGCTAAGATCAAGTGTAGTATCTGTTCTTATCAGTTTAATATCTGATATGTCCTCTATATGAGGACTACATATTAAGCAGATTTTTGGCAAGAGGAGCAGAAATGTGGAGCTTGCTCCCTTCTCTCCACGCATCGACCTAGCATTGCAGTGCCGCTGGGAACGGTGCACTCTGTTCTTACCCTGTAGAAAAGCAAACACTCAAGACCTGCTGGGAGACTTGGTGAGAAACCAGAGTCAGCTATTTGGACCCAATGTAAGTGGTTCAGGGATCTATCGCTTAAACAGGCTTAAAAGCCAATCACAGTAGTCAGGGCAGGAGCTAATAAAGACGTGTATAATTTTGGTTGCCAGATGGGGGCGGGGTGGGAATGTTGCATACTGGGCTCTGACATGCGGAAAGAAAAGGCCTACCGTGAAGGTGGTGAATGTGACCGAGAGGCTCCACCGCTGCTCTCCAACACAGGGCCATGCTGACTCTGGTTTCTCTTCATAACGCACAAGTCTTTAGCCTTTTACTAAAGACTTCCGTGGAGAGGAACAAACATGAGTTGAATATATTTTTGGCAGGCTTTGCTTCATGGCTGAGCCTTTTGAAATTGTGAAAAGTCAAAGAGCTGTCTAGGTCAGAAATCAAGCGTCCACAAAGGAGAGCTCGGGCGGAGGTGATAAGCAGCAGCCATCGTTATGCACACCTCCAAATGTGGCACAATCTCAAGTGAGATTTGTGCCAAGAGCCTGGCGTGGACATCCAACACTTGGGGATTATCGCTTCTCGGCCTTTTGGCTAAGATCAAGTGTAGTATCTGTTCTTATCAGTGTAATATCTGATATGTCCACTATATGAGGACTACATATTAAGCAGATTTTTGGCAAGAGGAGCATAAATGTGGAGCTTGCTCCCTTCTCTCCACGCATCGACCTAGCATTGCAGTGCCGCTGGGAGCGGTGCACTCTGTTCTTACCCTGTAGAAAAGCAAACACTCAAGACCTGCTGGGAGACTTGGTGAGAAACCAGAGTCAGCTATTTGGACCCAATGTAAGTGGTTCAGGGATCTATCGCTTAAACAGGCTTAAAAGCCAATCACAGTAGTCAGGGCAGGAGCTAATAAAGACGTGTATAATTTTGGTTGCCAGATGGGGGCGGGGTGGGAATGTTGCATACTGGGCTCTGACATGCGGAAAGAAAAGGCCTACCGTGAAGGTGGTGAATATGACCGAGAGGCTCCACCGCTGCTCTCCAACACAGGGCCATGCTGACTCTGGTTTCTCTTCATAACGCACAAGTCTTTCGCCTTTTACTAAAGACTTCCGTGGAGAGGAACAAACATGAGTTGAATATATTTTTGGCAGGCTTTGCTTCATGGCTGAGCCTTTTGAAATTGTGAAAAGTCAAAGAGCTGTCTAGGTCAGAAATCAAGCGTCTACAAAGGAGAGCTCGGGCGGAGGTGATAAGCAGCAGCCATCGTTATGCACACCTCCAAATGTGGCACCATATCAAGTGAGATTTGTGCCAAGAGCCTGTCGTGGGCATCCAACACTTGGGGATTATCGCTTCTCGGCCTTTTGGCTAAGATCAAGTGTAGTATCTGTTCTTATCAGTTTAATATCTGATATGTCCTCTATATGAGGACTACATATTAAGCAGATTTTTGGCAAGAGGAGCAGAAATGTGGAGCTTGCTCCCTTCTCTCCACGCATCGACCTAGCATTGCAGTGCCGCTGGGAACGGTGCACTCTGTTCTTACCCTGTAGAAAAGCAAACACTCAAGACTTGCTGGGAGACTTGGTGAGAAACCAGAGTCAGCTATTTGGACCCAATGTAAGTGGTTCAGGGATCTATCGTTTAAACAGGCTTAAAAGCCAATCACAGTAGTCGGGGCAGGAGCTAATAAAGACGTGTATAATTTTGGTGGCCAGATGGGGGCGGGGTGGGAATGTTGCATACTGGGCTCTGACACGCGGAAAGAAAAGGCCTACCGTGAAGTTGGTGAATTTGACCGAGAGGCTCCACCGCTGCTCTCCAACACAGGGCCATGCTGACTCTGGTTTCTCTTCATAACGCACAAGTCTTTCGCCTTTTACTAAAGACTTCCGTGGAGAGGAACAAACATGAGTTGAATATATTTTTGGCAGGCTTTGCTTCATGGCTGAGCCTTTTGAAATTGTGAAAAGTCAAAGAGCTGTCTAGGTCAGAAATCAAGCGTCCACAAAGGAGAGCTCGGGCGGAGGTGATAAGCAGCAGCCATCGTTATGCACACCTCCAAATGTGGCACCATATCAAGTGAGATTTGTGCCAAGAGCCTGGCGTGGACATCCAACACTTGGGGATTATCGCTTCTCGGCCTTTTGGCTAAGATCAAGTGTAGTATCTGTTCTTATCAGTTTAATATCTGATCTGTCCTCTCTATGAGGACTACATATTAAGCAGATTTTTGCCAAGAGGAGCAGAAATGTGGAGCTTGCTCCCTTCTCTCCACGCATCGACCTAGCATTGCAGTGCTGCTGGGAACGGTGCACTCTGTTCTTACCCTGTACAAAAGCAAACACTCAAGACCTGCTGGTAGACTTGGTGAGAAACCAGAGTCAGCTATTTGGACCCAATGTAAGTGGTTCAGGGATCTATCGCTTAAACAGGCTTAAAAGCCAATCACAGTAGTCAGGGCAGGAGCTAATAAAGACGTGTATAATTTTGGTTGCCAGATGGGGGCGGGGTGGGAATGTTGCATACTGGGCTCTGACATGCGGAAAGAAAAGGCCTACCGTGAAGGTGGTGAATGTGACCGAGAGGCTCCACCGCTGCTCTCCAACACAGGGCCATGCTGACTCTGGTTTCTCTTCATAACGCACAAGTCTTTCGCCTTTTACTAAAGACTTCCGTGGAGAGGAACAAACATGAGTTGAATATATTTTTGGCAGGCTTTGCTTCATGGCTGAGCCTTTTGAAATTGTGAAAAGTCAAAGAGCTGTCTAGGTCAGAAATCAAGCGTCCACAAAGGAGAGCTCGGGCGGAGGTGATAAGCAGCAGCCATCGTTATGCACACCTCCAAATGTGGCACCATCTCAAGTGAGATTTGTGCCAAGAGCCTGGCGTGGACATCCAACACTTGGGGATTATCGCTTCTCGGCCTTTTGGCTAAGATCAAGTGTAGTATCTGTTCTTATCAGTTTAATATCTGATATGTCCTCTATATGAGGACTACATATTAAGCAGATTTTTGGCAAGAGGAGCAGAAATGTGGAGCTTGCTCCCTTCTCTCCACGCATCGACCTAGCATTGCAGTGCCGCTGGGAACGGTGCACTCTGTTCTTACCCTGTAGAAAAGCAAACACTCAAGACCTGCTGGGAGACTTGGTTAGAAACCAGAGTCAGCTATTTGGACCCAATGTAAGTGGTTCAGGGATCTATCGCTTAAACAGGCTTAAAAGCCAATCACAGTAGTCAGGGCAGGAGCTAATAAAGACGTGTATAATTTTGGTTGCCAAATGGGGGCGGGGTGGGAATGTTGCATACTGGGCTCTGACATGCGGAAAGAAAAGGCCTACCGTGAAGGTGGTGAATGTGACCGAGAGGCTCCACCGCTGCTCTCCAACACAGGGCCATGCTGACTCTAGTTTCTCTTCATAACGCACAAGTCTTTCGCCTTTTACTAAAGACTTCCGTGGAGAGGAACAAACATGAGTTGAATATATTTTTGGCACGCTTTGCTTCATGGCTGAGCCTTTTGAAATTGTGAAAAGTCAAAGAGCTGTCTAGGTCAGAAATCAAGCGTCCACAAAGGAGAGCTCGGGCGGAGGTGATAAGCAGCAGCCATCGTTATGCACACCTCCAAATGTGGCACCATCTCAAGTGAGATTTGTGCCAAGAGCCTGGCGTGGACATCCAACACTTGGGGATTATCGCTTCTCGGCCTTTTGGCTAAGATCAAGTGTAGTATCTGTTCTTATCAGTTTAATATCTGATATGTCCTCTATATGAGGACTACATATTAAGCAGATTTTTGGCAAGAGGAGCAGAAATGTGGAGCTTGCTCCCTTCTCTCCACGCATCGACCTAGCATTGCAGTGCCGCTGGGAACGGTGCACTCTGTTCTTACCCTGTAGAAAAGCAAACACTCAAGACCTGCTGGGAGACTTGGTGAGAAACCAGAGTCAGCTATTTGGACCCAATGTAAGTGGTTCAGGGATCTATCGCTTAAACAGGCTTAAAAGCCAATCACAGTAGTCAGGGCAGGAGCTAATAAAGACGTGTATAATTTTGGTTGCCAGATGGGGGCGGGGTGGGAATGTTGCATACTGGGCTCTGATATGCGGAAAGAAAATGCCTACCGTGAAGGTGGTGAATGTGACCGAGAGGCTCCACCGCTGCTCTCCAACACAGGGCCATGCTGACTCTGGTTTCTCTTCATAACGCACAAGTCTTTCGCCTTTTACTAAAGACTTCCGTGGAGAGGAACAAACATGAGTTGAATATATTTTTGGCAGGCTTTGCTTCATCGCTGAGCCTTTTGAAATTGTGAAAAGTTAAAGAGCTGTCTAGGTCAGAAATCAAGCGTCCACAAAATAGAGCTCGGGCGAAGGTGATAAGCAGCAGCCATCGTTATGCACACCTCCAAATGTGGCACCATCTCAAGTGAGATTTGTGCCAAGAGCCTGGCGTGGACATCCAACACTTGGGGATTATCGCTTCTCGGCCTATTGGCTAAGATCAAGTGTAGTATCTGTTCTTATCAGTTTAATATCTGATATGTCCTCTATATGAGGACTACATATTAAGCAGATTTTTGGCAAGAGGAGCAGAAATGTGGAGCTTGCTCCCTTCTCTCCACGCATCGACCTAGCATTGCAGTGCCGCTGGGAACGGTGCACTCTGTTCTTACCCTGTAGAAAAGCAAACACTCAAGACCTGCTGGGAGACTTGGTTAGAAACCAGAGTCAGCTATTTGGACCCAATGTAAGTGGTTCAGGGATCTATCGCTTAAACAGGCTTAAAAGCCAATCACAGTAGTCAGGGCAGGAGCTAATAAAGACGTGTATAATTTTGGTTGCCAAATGGGGGCGGGGTGGGAATGTTGCATACTGGGCTCTGACATGCGGAAAGAAAAGGCCTACCGTGAAGGTGGTGAATGTGACCGAGAGGCTCCACCGCTGCTCTCCAACACAGGGCCATGCTGACTCTAGTTTCTCTTCATAACGCACAAGTCTTTCGCCTTTTACTAAAGACTTCCGTGGAGAGGAACAAACATGAGTTGAATATATTTTTGGCACGCTTTGCTTCATGGCTGAGCCTTTTGAAATTGTGAAAAGTCAAAGAGCTGTCCAGGTCAGAAATCAAGCGTCCACAAAGGAGAGCTCGGGCGGAGGTGATAAGCAGCAGCCATCGTTATGCACACCTCCAAATGTGGCACCATCTCAAGTGAGATTTGTGCCAAGAGCCTGGCGTGGACATCCAACACTTGGGGATTATTGCTTCTCGGCCTTTTGGCTAAGATCAAGTGTAGTATCTGTTCTTATCAGTTTAATATCTGATATGTCCTCTATATGAGGACTACATATTAAGCAGATTTTTGGCAAGAGGAGCAGAAATGTGGAGCTTGCTCCCTTCTCTCCACGCATCGACCTAGCATTGCAGTGCCGCTGGGAACGGTGCACTCTGTTCTTACCCTGTAGAAAAGCAAACACTCAAGACCTGCTGGGAGACTTGGTGAGAAACCAGAGTCAGCTATTTGGACCCAATGTAAGTGGTTCAGGGATCTATCGCTTAAACAGGCTTAAAAGCCAATCACAGTAGTCAGGGCAGGAGCTAATAAAGACGTGTATAATTTTGGTTGCCAGATGGGGGCGGGGTGGGAATGTTGCATACTGGGCTCTGATATGCGGAAAGAAAATGCCTACCGTGAAGGTGGTGAATGTGACCGAGAGGCTCCACCGCTGCTCTCCAACACAGGGCCATGCTGACTCTGGTTTCTCTTCATAACGCACAAGTCTTTCGCCTTTTACTAAAGACTTCCGTGGAGAGGAACAAACATGAGTTGAATATATTTTTGGCAGGCTTTGCTTCATCGCTGAGCCTTTTGAAATTGTGAAAAGTCAAAGAGCTGTCTAGGTCAGAAATCAAGCGTCCACAAAATAGAGCTCGGGCGAAGGTGATAAGCAGCAGCCATCGTTATGCACACCTCCAAATGTGGCACCATCTCAAGTGAGATTTGTGCCAAGAGCCTGGCGTGGACATCCAACACTTGGGCTATCGCTTCTCGGCCTTTTGGCTAAGATCAAGTGTAGTATCTGTTCTTATCAGTTTAATATCTGATATGTCCTCTATATGAGGACTACATATTAAGCAGATTTTTGGCAAGAGGAGCAGAAATGTGGAGCTTGCTCCCTTCTCTCCACGCATCGACCTAGCATTGCAGTGCCGCTGGGAACGGTGCACTCTGTTCTTACCCTGTAGAAAAGCAAACACTCCAGACCTGCTGGGAGACTTGGTTAGAAACCAGAGTCAGCTATTTGGACCCAATGTAAGTGGTTCAGGGATCTATCGCTTAAACAGGCTTAAAAGCCAATCACAGTAGTCAGGGCAGGAGCTAATAAAGACGTGTATAATTTTGGTTGCCAAATGGGGGCGGGGTGGGAATGTTGCATACTGGGCTCTGACATGCGGAAAGAAAAGGCCTACCGTGAAGGTGGTGAATGTGACCGAGAGGCTCCACCGCTGCTCTCCAACACAGGGCCATGCTGACTCTAGTTTCTCTTCATAACGCACAAGTCTTTCGCCTTTTACTAAAGACTTCCGTGGAGAGGAACAAACATGAGTTGAATATATTTTTGGCACGCTTTGCTTCATGGCTGAGCCTTTTGAAATTGTGAAAAGTCAAAGAGCTGTCTAGGTCAGAAATCAAGCGTCCACAAAGGAGAGCTCGGGCGGAGGTGATAAGCAGCAGCCATCGTTATGCACACCTCCAAATGTGGCACCATATCAAGTGAGATTTGTGCCAAGAGCCTGGCGTGGACATCCAACACTTGGGGATTATCGCTTCTCGGCCTTTTGGCTAAGATCAAGTGTAGTATCTGTTCTTATCAGTTTAATATCTGATATGTCCTCTATATGGGGACTACATATTAAGCAGATTTTTGGCAAGAGGAGCAGAAATGTGGAGCTTGCTCCCTTCTCTCCACGCATCGACCTAGCATTGCAGTGCCGCTGGGAACGGTGCACTCTGTTCTTACCCTGTAGAAAAGCAAACACTCAAGACCTGCTGGTAGACTTGGTGAGAAACCAGAGTCAGCTATTTGGACCCAATGTAAGTGGTTCAGGGATCTATCGCTTAAACAGGCTTAAAAGCCAATCACAGTAGTCAGGGCAGGAGCTAATAAAGACGTGTATAATTTTGGTTGCCAGATGGGGGCGGGGTGGGAATGTTGCATACTGGGCTCTGATATGCGAAAAGAAAAGGCCTACCGTGAAGGTGGTGAATGTGACCGAGAGGCTCCACCACTGCTCTCCAACACAGGGCCATGCTGACTCTGGTTTCTCTTCATAACGCACAAGTCTTTCGCCTTTTACTAAAGACTTCCGTGGAGAGGAACAAACATGAGTTGAATATATTTTTGGCAGGCTTTGCTTTATGGCTGAGCCTTTTGAAATTGTGAAAAGTCAAAGAGCTGTCTAGGTCAGAAATCAAGCGTCCACAAAGGAGAGCTCGGGCGGAGGTGATAAGCAGCAGCCATCGTTATGCACACCTCCAAATGTGGCACCATATCAAGTGAGATTTGTGCCAAGAGCCTGGCGTGGACATCCAACACTTGGGGATTATCGCTTCTCGGCCTTTTGGCTAAGATCAAGTGTAGTATCTGTTCTTATCAGTTTAATATCTGATATGTCCTCTATATGAGGACTACATATTAAGCAGATTTTTGGCAAGAGCAGCAGAAATGTGGAGCTTGCTCCCTTCTCTCCACGCATCGACCTAGCATTGCAGTGCCGCTGGGAACGGTGCACTCTGTTCTTACCCTGTAGAAAAGCAAACACTCAAGACCTGCTGGTAGACTTGGTGAGAAACCAGAGTCAGCTATTTGGACCCAATGTAAGTGGTTCAGGGATCTATCGCTTAAACAGGCTTAAAAGCCAATCACAGTAGTCAGGGCAGGAGCTAATAAAGACGTGTATAATTTTGGTTGCCAGATGGGGGCGGGGTGGGAATGTTGCATACTGGGCTCTGACATGCGGAAAGAAAAGGCCTACCGTGAAGGTGGTGAATGTGACCGAGAGGCTCCACCGCTGCTCTCCAACACAGGGCCATGCTCACTCTGGTTTCTCTTCATGAAGCACAAGTCTTTCGCCTTTTACTAAAGACTTCCGTGGAGAGGAACAAACATGAGTTGAATATATTTTTGGCAGGCTTTGCTTCATGGCTGAGCCTTTTGAAATTGTGAAAAGTCAAAGAGCTGTCTAGGTCAGAAATCAAGCGTCCACAAAGGAGAGCTCGGGCGGAGGTGATAAGCAGCAGCCATCGTTATGCACACCTCCAAATGTGGCACCATATCAAGTGAGATTTGTGCCAAGAGCCTGGCGTGGACATCCAACACTTGGGGATTATCGCTTCTCGGCCTTTTGGCTAAGATCAAGTGTAGTATCTGTTCTTATCAGTTTAATATCTGATATGTCCTCTATATGAGGACTACATATTAAGCAGATTTTTGGCAAGAGGAGCAGAAATGTGGAGCTTGCTCCCTTCTCTCCACGCATCGACCTAGCATTGCAGTGCCGCTGGGAACGGTGCACTCTGTTCTTACCCTGTACAAAAGCAGACACTCAAGACCTGCTGGGAGACTTGGTGAGAAACCAGAGTCAGCTATTTTGACCCAATGTAATGGTTCAGGGATCTATCGCTTAAACAGGCTTAAAAGCCAATCACAGTAGTCAAGGCAGGAGCTAATAAAGACGTGTATAATTTTGGTTGCCAAATGGGGGCGGGGTGGGAATGTTGCATACTGGGCTCTGACATGCGGAAAGAAAAGGCCTACCGTAAAGGTGGTGAATGTGACCGAGAGGCTCCACCGATGCTCTCCAACACAGGGCCATGCTGACTCTGGTTTCTCTTCATAACGCACAAGTCTTTCGCCTTTTACTAAAGACTTCTGTGGAGAGGAACAAACATGAGTTGAATATATTTTTGGCAGGCTTTGCTTCATGGCTGAGCCTTTTGAAATTGTGAAAAGTCAAAGAGCTGTCTAGGTCAGAAATCAAGCGTCCACAAAGGAGAGCTCGGGCGGAGGTGATAAGCAGCAGCCATCGTTATGCACACCTCCAAATGTGGCACCATCTCAAGTGAGATTTGTGCCAAGAGCCTGGCGTGGACATCCAACACTTGGGGATTATCGCTTCTCGGCCTTTTGGCTAAGATCAAGTGTAGTATCTGTTCTTATCAGTTTAATATCTGATATGTCCTCTATAGGAGGACTACATATTAAGTAGATTTTTGGAAAGAGGAGCAGAAATGTGGAGCTTGCTCCCTTCTCTCCACGCATCGACCTAGCATTGCAGTGCCGCTGGGAACGGTGCACTCTGTTCTTACCCTGTAGAAAAGCAAACACTCAAGACCTGCTGGGAGACTTGGTGAGAAACCAGAGTCTGCTATTTGGACCCAATGTAAGTGGTTCAGGGATCTATCGCTTAAACAGGCTTAAAAGCCAATCACAGTAGTCAGGGCAGGAGCAAATAAAGACGTGTATAATTTTGGTTGCCAAATGGGGGCGGGGTGGGAATGTTGCATACTGGGCTCTGACATGTGGAAAGAAAAGGCCTACCGTGAAAGTGGTGAATGTGACCGAGAGGCTCCACCGCTGCTCTCCAACACAGGGCCATGCTGACTCTGGTTTCTCTTCATAACGCACAAGTCTTTCGCCTTTTACTAAAGACTTCCGTGGAGAGGAACAAACATGAGTTGAATATATTTTTGGCAGGCTTTGCTTCATGGCTGAGCCTTTTGAAATTGTGAAAAGTCAAAGAGCTGTCTAGGTCAGAAATCAAGCGTCCACAAAGGAGAGCTCGGGCGGAGGTGATAAGCAGCAGCCATCGTTATGCACACCTCCAAATGTGGCACCATATCAAGTGAGATTTGTGCCAAGAGCCTGGGGTGGACATCCAACACTTGGGGATTATCGCTTCTCGGCCTTTTGACTAAGATCAAGTGTAGTATCTGTTCTTATCAGTTTAATATCTGATATGTCCTCTATATGAGGACTACATATTAAGCAGATTTTTGGCAAGAGGAGCAGAAATGTGGAGCTTGCTCCCTTCTCTCCACGCATCGACCTAGCATTGCAGTGCCGCTGGGAACGGTGCACTCTGTTCTTACCCTGTAGAAAAGCAAACACTCAAGACCTGCTGGGAGACTTGGTGAGAAACCAGAGTCAGCTATTTGGACCCAATGTAAGTGGTTCAGGGATCTATCGCTTAAACAGGCTTAAAAGCCAATCACAGTAGTCAGGGCAGGAGCTAATAAAGACGTGTATAATTTTGGTTGCCAGATGGGGGCGGGGTGGGAATGTTGCATACTGGGCTCTGACATGCGGAAAGAAAAGGCCTACCGTGAAGGTGGTGAATGTGACCGAGAGGCTCCACCGCTGCTCTCCAACACAGGGCCATGCTGACTCTGGTTTCTCTTCATAACGCACAAGTCTTTCGCCTTTTACTAAAGACTTCCGTGGAGAGGAACAAACATGAGTTGAATATATTTTTGGCAGGCTTTGCTTCATGGCTGAGCCTTTTGAAATTGTGAAAAGTCAAAGAGCTGTCTAGGTCAGAAATCAAGCGTCCACAAAGGAGAGCTCGGGCGGAGGTGATAAGCAGCAGCCATCGTTATGCACACCTCCAAATGTGGCACCATATCAAGTGAGATTTGTGCCAAGAGCCTGGCGTGGACATCCAACACTTGGGGATTATCGCTTCTCGGCCTTTTGGCTAAGATCAAGTGTAGTATCTGTTCTTATCAGTTTAATATCTGATATGTCCTCTATATGAGGACTACATATTAAGCAGATTTTTGGCAAGAGGAGCAGAAATGTGGAGCTTGCTCCCTTCTCTCCACGCATCGACCTAGCTTTGCAGTGCCGCTGGGAACGGTGCACTCTGTTCTTACCCTGTAGAAAAGCAAACACTCAAGACCTGCTGGGAGACTTGGTGAGAAACCAGAGTCAGCTATTTGGACCCAATGTAAGTGGTTCAGGGATCTATCGCTTAAACAGGCTTAAAAGCCAATCACAGTAGTCAGGGCAGGAGCTAATAAAGACGTGTATAATTTTGGTTGCCAAATGGGGGCGGGGTGGGAATGTTGCATACTGGGCTCTGACATGCGGAAAGAAAAGGCCTACCGTGAAGGTGGTGAATGTGACCGAGAGTCTCCACCGCTGCTCTCCAACACAGGGCCATGCTGACTCTGGTTTCTCTTCATAACGCACAAGTCTTTCGCCTTTTACTAAAGACTTCCGTGGAGAGGAACAAACATGAGTTGAATATATTTTTGGCAGGCTTTGCTTCATGGCTGAGCCTTTTGAAATTGTGAAAAGTCAAAGAGCTGTCTAGGTCAGAAATCAAGCGTCCACAAAGGAGAGCTCGGGCGGAGGTGATAAGCAGCAGCCATCGTTATGCACACCTCCAAATGTGGCACCATATCAAGTGAGATTTGTGCCAAGAGCCTGGCGTGGACATCCAACAATTGGCGATTATCGCTTCTCGGCCTTTTGGCTAAGATCAAGTGTAGTATCTGTTCTTATCAGTTTAATATCTGATATGTCCTCTATATGAGGACTACATATTAAGCAGATTTTTGGCAAGAGGAGCAGAAATGTGGAGCTTGCTCCCTTCTCTCCACGCAGCGACCTAGCATTGCAGTGCCGCTGGGAACGGTGCACTCTGTTCTTACCCTGTAGAAAAGCAAACACTCAAGACCTGCTGGGAGACTTGGTGAGAAACCAGAGTCAGCTATTTGGACCCAATGTAAGTGGTTCAGGGATCTATCGCTTAAACAGGCTTAAAAGCCAATCACAGTAGTCAGGGCAGGAGCTAATAAAGACGTGTATAATTTTGGTTGCCAGATGGGGGCGGGGTGGGAATGTTGCATACTGGGCTCTGACATGCGGAAAGAAAAGGCCTACCGTGAAGGTGGTGAATGTGACCGAGAGGCTCCACCGCTGCTCTCCAACACAGGGCCATGCTGACTCTGGTTTCTCTTCATAACGCACAAGTCTTTCGCCTTTTACTAAAGACTTCCGTGGAGAGGAACAAACATGAGTTGAATATATTTTTGGCAGGCTTTGCTTCATGGCTGAGCCTTTTGAAATTGTGAAAAGTCAAAGAGCTGTCTAGGTCAGAAATCAAGCGTCCACAAAGGAGAGCTCGGGCGGAGGTGATAAGCAGCAGCCATCGTTATGCACACCTCCAAATGTGGCACCATCTCAAGTGAGATTTGTGCCAAGAGCCTGGCGTGGACATCCAACACTTGGGGATTATCGCTTCTCGGCCTTTTGGCTAAGATCAAGTGTAGTATCTGTTCTTATCAGTGTAATATCTGATATGTCCTCTATATGAGGACTACATATTAAGCAGATTTTTGGCAAGAGGAGCAGAAATGTGGAGCTTGCTCCCTTCTCTCCACGCATCGACCTAGCATTGCAGTGCCGCTGGGAACGGTGCACTCTGTTCTTACCCTGTAGAAAAGCAAACACTCAAGACCTGCTGGGAGACTTGGTGAGAAACCAGAGTCAGCTATTTGGACCCAATATAAGTGGTTCAGGGATCTATCGCTTAAACAGGCTAAAAAGCCAATCACAGTAGTCAGGGCAGGAGCTAATAAAGACGTGTATAATTTTGGTTGCCAGATGGGGGCGGGGTGGGAATGTTGCATACTGGGCTCTGACATGCGGAAAGAAAAGGCCTACTGTGAAGGTGGTGAATGTGACCGAGAGGCTCCACCGCTGCTCTCCAACACAGGGCCATGCCGACTCTGGTTTCTCTTCATAACGCACAAGTCTTTCGCCTTTTACTAAAGACTTCCGTGGAGAGGAACAAACATGAGTTGAATATATTTTTGGCAGGCTTTGCTTCATGGCTGAGCCTTCTGAAATTGTGAAAAGTCAAAGAGCTGTCTAGGTCAGAAATCAAGCGTCCACAAAGGAGAGCTCGGGCGGAGGTGATAAGCAGCAGCCATCGTTATGCACACCTCCAAATGTGGCACCATATCAAGTGAGATTTGTGCCAAGAGCCTGGCATGGACATCCAACAGTTGGGGATTATTGCTTCTCGGCCTTTTGGCTAAGATCAAGTGTAGTATCTGTTCTTATCAGTTTAATATCTGATATGTCCTCTATATGAGGACTACATATTAAGCAGATTTTTGGCAAGAGGAGCAGAAATGTGGACCTTGCTCCCTTCTCTCCACGCATCGACCTAGCATTGCAGTGCCTCCGGGAACGGTGCACTCTGTTCTTACCCTTTAGAAAAGCAAACACTCAAGACCTGCTGGGAGACTTGGTGAGAAACCAGAGTCAGCTATTTGGACTCAATGTAAGTGGTTCAGGGATCTATCGCTTAAACAGGCTTAAAAGCCAATCACAGTAGTCAGGGCAGGAGCTAATAAAGACGTGTATAATTTTGGTTGCCAGATGGGGGCGGGGTGGGAATGTTGCATACTGGGCTCTGACATGCGGAAAGAAAAGGCCTACCGTGAAGGTGGTGAATATGACCAAGAGTCTCCACCGCTGCTCTCCAACACAGGGCCATGCTGACTCTGGTTTCTCTTCATAACGCACAAGTCTTTCGCCTTTTACTAAAGACTTCCGTGGAGAGGAACAAACATGAGTTGAATATATTTTTGGCAGGCTTTGCTTCATGGCTGAGCCTTTTGAAATTGTGAAAAGTCAAATAGCTGTCTAGGTCAGAAATCAAGCGTCCACAAAGGAGAGCTCGGGCGGAGGTGATAAGCAGCAGCCATCGTTATGCACACCTCCAAATGTGGCACCATCTCAAGTGAGATTTGTGCCAAGAGCCTGGCGTGGACATCCAACACTTGGGGATTATCGCTTCTCGGCCTTTTGGCTAAGATCAAGTGTAGTATCTGTTCTTATCAGTTTAATATCTGATATGTCCTCTATATGAGGACTACATATTAAGCAGATTTTTGGCAAGAGGAGCAGAAATGTGGAGCTTGCTCCCTTCTCTCCACGCATCGACCTAGCATTGCAGTGCCGCTGGGAACGGTGCACTCTGTTCTTACCCTGTAGAAAAGCAAACAGTCAAGACCTGCTGGGAGACTTGTTGAGAAACCAGAGTCAGCTATTTGGACCCAATGTAAGTGGTTCAGGGATCTATCGCTTAAACAGGCTTAAAAGCCAATCACAGTAGTCAGGGCAGGAGCTAATAAAGACGTGTATAATTTTGGTTGCCAAATGGGGGCGGGGTGGGAATGTTGCATACTGGGCTCTGACATGCGGAAAGAAAAGGCCTACCGTGAAGGTGGTGAATGTGACCGAGAGTCTCCACCGCTGCTCTCCAACACAGGGCCATGCTGACTCTGGTTTCTCTTCATAACGCACAAGTCTTTCGCCTTTTACTAAAGACTTCCGTGGAGAGGAACAAACATGAGTTGAATATATTTTTGGCAGGCTTTGCTTCATGGCTGAGCCTTTTGAAATTGTGAAAAGTCAAAGAGCTGTCTAGGTCAGAAATCAAGCGTCCACAAAGGAGAGCTCGGGCGGAGGTGATAAGCAGCAGCCATCGTTATGCACACCTCCAAATGTGGCACCATATCAAGTGAGATTTGTGCCAAGAGCCTGGCGTGGACATCCAACACTTGGGGATTATCGCTTCTCGGCCTTTTGGCTAAGATCAAGTGTAGTATCTGTTCTTATCAGTTTAATATCTGATATGTCCTCTATATGAGGACTACATATTAAGCAGATTTTTGGCAAGAGGAGCAAAAATGTGGAGCTTGCTCCCTTCTCTCCACGCATCGACCTAGCTTTGCAGTGCCGCTGGGAACGGTGCACTCTGTTCTTACCCTGTAGAAAAGCAAACACTCAAGACCTGCTGGGAGACTTGGTGAGAAACCAGAGTCAGCTATTTGGACCCAATGTAAGTGGTTCAGGGATCTATCGCTTAAACAGGCTTAAAAGCCAATCACAGTAGTCAGGGCAGGAGCTAATAAAGACGTGTATAATTTTGGTTGCCAAATGGGGGCGGGGTGGGAATGTTGCATACTGGGCTCTGACATGCGGAAAGAAAAGGCCTACCGTGAAGGTGGTGAATGTGACCGAGAGGCTCCACCGCTGCTCTCCAACACAGGGCCATGCTGACTCTGGTTTCTCTTCATAACGCACAAGTCTTTCGCCTTTTACTAAAGACTTCCGTGGAGAGGAACAAACATGAGTTGAATATATTTTTGGCAGGCTTTGCTTCATGGCTGAGCCTTTTGAAATTGTGAAAAGTCAAAGAGCTGTCTAGGTCAGAAATCAAGCGTCCACAAAGGAGAGCTCGGGCGGAGGTGATAAGCAGCAGCCATCGTTATGCACACCTCCAAAAGTGGCACCATCTCAAGTGAGATTTGTGCCAAGAGCCTGGCGTGGACATCCAACACTTGGGGATTATCGCTTCTCGGCCTTTTGGCTAAGATCAAGTGTAGTATCTGTTCTTATCAGTTTAATATCTGATATGTCCTCTATGTGAGGACTACATATTAAGCAGATTTTTGGCAAGAGGAGCAGAAATGTGGAGCTTGCTACCTTCTCTCCACGCATAGACCTAGCATTGCAGTGCCGCTGGGAACGGTACACTCTGTTCTTACCCTGTAGAAAAGCAAACAGTCAAGACCTGCTGGGAGACTTGTTGAGAAACCAGAGTCAGCTATTTGGACCCAATGTAAGTGGTTCAGGGATCTCTCGCTTAAACAGGCTTAAAAGCCAATCACAGTAGTCAGGGCAGGAGCTAATAAAGACGTGTATAATTTTGGTTGCCAGATGGGGGCGGGGTGGGAATGTTGCATACTGGGCTCTGACATGCGGAAAGAAAAGGCCTACCGTGAAGGTGGTGAATGTGACCGAGAGTCTCCACCGCTGCTCTCCAACACAGGGCCATGCTGACTCTGGTTTCTCTTCATAACGCACAAGTCTTTCGCCTTTTACTAAAGACTTCCGTGGAGAGGAACAAACATGAGTTGAATATATTTTTGGCAGGCTTTGCTTCATGGCTGAGCCTTTTGAAATTGTGAAAAGTCAAAGAGCTGTCTAGGTCAGAAATCAAGCGTCCACAAAGGAGAGCTCGGGCGGAGGTGATAAGCAGCAGCCATCGTTATGCACACCTCCAAATGTGGCACCATCTCAAGTGAGATTTGTGCCAAGAGCCTGGCGTGGACATCCAACACTTGGGGATTATCGCTTCTCGGCCTTTTGGCTAAGATCAAGTGTAGTATCTGTTCTTATCAGTGTAATATCTGATATGTCCTCTATATGAGGACTACATATTAAGCAGATTTTTGGCAAGAGGAGCAGAAATGTGGAGCTTGCTCCCTTCTCTCCACGCATCGACCTAGCATTGCAGTGCCGCTGGGAACGGTGCACTCTGTTCTTACCCTGTAGAAAAGCAAACACTCAAGACCTGCTGGGAGACTTGGTGAGAAACCAGAGTCAGCTATTTGGACCCAATATAAGTGGTTCAGGGATCTATCGCTTAAACAGGCTAAAAAGCCAATCACAGTAGTCAGGGCAGGAGCTAATAAAGACGTGTATAATTTTGGTTGCCAGATGGGGGCGGGGTGGGAATGTTGCATACTGGGCTCTGACATGCGGAAAGAAAAGGCCTACTGTGAAGGTGGTGAATGTGACCGAGAGGCTCCACCGCTGCTCTCCAACACAGGGCCATGCCGACTCTGGTTTCTCTTCATAACGCACAAGTCTTTCGCCTTTTACTAAAGACTTCCGTGGAGAGGAACAAACATGAGTTGAATATATTTTTGGCAGGCTTTGCTTCATGGCTGAGCCTTCTGAAATTGTGAAAAGTCAAAGAGCTGTCTAGGTCAGAAATCAAGCGTCCACAAAGGAGAGCTCGGGCGGAGGTGATAAGCAGCAGCCATCGTTATGCACACCTCCAAATGTGGCACCATATCAAGT
This sequence comes from Limanda limanda, assembly GCF_963576545.1. NCBI lineage: Eukaryota > Metazoa > Chordata > Actinopteri > Pleuronectiformes > Pleuronectidae > Limanda > Limanda limanda. The sequence goes on from NC_083647.1 coordinate 1,778,721, forward strand.
GAGATTTGTGCCAAGAGCCTGGCATGGACATCCAACAGTTGGGGATTATTGCTTCTCGGCCTTTTGGCTAAGATCAAGTGTAGTATCTGTTCTTATCAGTTTAATATCTGATATGTCCTCTATATGAGGACTACATATTAAGCAGATTTTTGGCAAGAGGAGCAGAAATGTGGACCTTGCTCCCTTCTCTCCACGCATCGACCTAGCATTGCAGTGCCTCCGGGAACGGTGCACTCTGTTCTTACCCTTTAGAAAAGCAAACACTCAAGACCTGCTGGGAGACTTGGTGAGAAACCAGAGTCAGCTATTTGGACTCAATGTAAGTGGTTCAGGGATCTATCGCTTAAACAGGCTTAAAAGCCAATCACAGTAGTCAGGGCAGGAGCTAATAAAGACGTGTATAATTTTGGTTGCCAGATGGGGGCGGGGTGGGAATGTTGCATACTGGGCTCTGACATGCGGAAAGAAAAGGCCTACCGTGAAGGTGGTGAATATGACCAAGAGTCTCCACCGCTGCTCTCCAACACAGGGCCATGCTGACTCTGGTTTCTCTTCATAACGCACAAGTCTTTCGCCTTTTACTAAAGACTTCCGTGGAGAGGAACAAACATGAGTTGAATATATTTTTGGCAGGCTTTGCTTCATGGCTGAGCCTTTTGAAATTGTGAAAAGTCAAATAGCTGTCTAGGTCAGAAATCAAGCGTCCACAAAGGAGAGCTCGGGCGGAGGTGATAAGCAGCAGCCATCGTTATGCACACCTCCAAATGTGGCACCATCTCAAGTGAG
>NC_083647.1:1784506-1804506 GCF_963576545.1 Limanda limanda
TATTTGGACCCAATGTAAGTGGTTCAGGGATCTATCGCTTAAACAGGCTTAAAAGCCAATCACAGTAGTCAGGGCAGGAGCTAATAAAGACGTGTATAATTTTGGTTGCCAGATGGGGGCGGGGTGGGAATGTTGCATACTGGGCTCTGACATGCGGAAAGAAAAGGCCTACCGTGAAGGTGGTGAATGTGACCGAGAGGCTCCACCGCTGCTCTCCAACACAGGGCCATGCTGACTCTGGTTTCTCTTCATAACGCACAAGTCTTTCGCCTTTTACTAAAGACTTCCGTGGAGAGGAACAAACATGAGTTGAATATATTTTTGGCAGGCTTTGCTTCATGGCTGAGCCTTTTGAAATTGTGAAAAGTCAAAGAGCTGTCTAGGTCAGAAATCAAGCGTCCACAAAGGGGAGCTCGGGCGGAGGTGATAAGCAGCAGCCATCGTTATGCACACCTCCAAAAGTGGCACCATCTCAAGTGAGATTTGTGCCAAGAGCCTGGCGTGGACATCCAACACTTGGGGATTATCGCTTCTCGGCCTTTTGGCTAAGATCAAGTGTAGTATCTGTTCTTATCAGTTTAATATCTGATATGTCCTCTATATGAGGACTACATATTAAGCAGATTTTTGGCAAGAGGAGCAGAAATGTGGAGCTTGCTCCCTTCTCTCCACGCATCGACCTAGCATTGCAGTGCCGCTGGGAACGGTGCACTCTGTTCTTACCCTGTAGAAAAGCAAACACTCAAGACCTGCTGGTAGACTTGGTGAGAAACCAGAGTCAGCTATTTGGACCCAATGTAAGTGGTTCAGGGATCTATCGCTTAAACAGGCTTAAAAGCCAATCACAGTAGTCAGGGCAGGAGCTAATAAAGACGTGTATAATTTTGGTTGCCAGATGGGGGCGGGGTGGGAATGTTGCATACTGGGCTCTGACATGCGGAAAGAAAAGGCCTACCGTGAAGGTGGTGAATGTGACCGAGAGTCTCCACCGCTGCTCTCCAACACAGGGCCATGCTGACTCTGGTTTCTCTTCATAACGCACAAGTCTTTCGCCTTTTACTAAAGACTTCCGTGGAGAGGAACAAACATGAGTTGAATATATTTTTGGCAGGCTTTGCTTCATGGCTGAGCCTTTTGAAATTGTGAAAAGTCAAAGAGCTGTCTAGGTCAGAAATCAAGCGTCCACAAAGGAGAGCTCGGGCGGAGGTGATAAGCAGCAGCCATCGTTATGCACACCTCCAAATGTGGCACCATATCAAGTGAGATTTGTGCCAAGAGCCTGGCGTGGACATCCAACACTTTGGGATTATCGCTTCTCGGCCTTTTGGCTAAGATCAAGTGTAGTATCTGTTCTTATCAGTTTAATATCTGATATGTCCTCTATATGAGGACTACATATTAAGCAGATTTTTGGCAAGAGGAGCAGAAATGTGGAGCTTGCTCCCTTCTCTCCACGCATCGACCTAGCATTGCAGTGCCGCTGGGAACGGTGCACTCTGTTCTTACCCTGTAGAAAAGCAAACACTCAAGACCTGCTGGGAGACTTGGTGAGAAACCAGAGTCAGCTATTTGGACCCAATGTAAGTGGTTCAGGGATCTATCGCTTAAACAGGCTTAAAAGCCAATCACAGTAGTCAGGGCAGGAGCTAATAAAGACGTGTATAATTTTGGTTGCCAAATGGGGGCGGGGTGGGAATGTTGCATACTGGGCTCTGACATGCGGAAAGAAAAGGCCTACCGTGAAGGTGGTGAATGTGACCGAGAGTCTCCACCGCTGCTCTCCAACACAGGGCCATGCTGACTCTGGTTTCTCTTCATAACGCACAAGTCTTTCGCCTTTTACTAAAGACTTCCGTGGAGAGGAACAAACATGAGTTGAATATATTTTTGGCAGGCTTTGCTTCATGGCTGAGCCTTTTGAAATTGTGAAAAGTCAAAGAGCTGTCTAGGTCAGAAATCAAGCGTCCACAAAGGAGAGCTCGGGCGGAGGTGATAAGCAGCAGCCATCGTTATGCACACCTCCAAATGTGGCACCATATAAAGTGAGATTTGTGCCAAGAGCCTGGCGTGGACATCCAACACTTGGGGATTATCGCTTCTCGGCCTTTTGGCTAAGATCAAGTGTAGTATCTGTTCTTATCAGTTTAATATCTGATATGTCCTCTATATGAGGACTACATATTAAGCAGATTTTTGGCAAGAGGAGCAGAAATGTGGAGCTTGCTCCCTTCTCTCCACGCATCGACCTAGCATTGCAGTGCCGCTGGGAACGGTGCACTCTGTTCTTACCCTGTAGAAAAGCAAACACTCAAGACCTGCTGGGAGACTTGGTGAGAAACCAGAGTCAGTTATTTGGACCCAATGTAAGTGGTTCAGGGATCTATCGCTTAAACAGGCTTAAAAGCCAATCACAGTAGTCAGGGCAGGAGCTAATAAAGACGTGTATAATTTTGGTTGCCAGATGGGGGCGGGGTGGGAATGTTGCATACTGGGCTCTGACATGCGGAAAGAAAAGGCCTACCGTGAAGGTGGTGAATGTGACCGAGAGGCTCCACCGCTGCTCTCCAACACAGGGCCATGCTGACTCTGGTTTCTCTTCATAACGCACAAGTCTTTCGCCTTTTACTAAAGACTTCCGTGGAGAGGAACAAACATGAGTTGAATATATTTTTGGCAGGCTTTGCTTCATGGCTGAGCCTTTTGAAATTGTGAAAAGTCAAAGAGCTGTCTAGGTCAGAAATCAAGCGTCCACAAAGGAGAGCTCGGGCGGAGGTGATAAGCAGCAGCCATCGTTATGCACACCTCCAAAAGTGGCACCATCTCAAGTGAGATTTGTGCCAAGAGCCTGGCGTGGACATCCAACACTTGGGGATTATCGCTTCTCGGCCTTTTGGCTAAGATCAAGTGTAGTATCTGTTCTTATCAGTTTAATATCTGATATGTCCTCTATATGAGGACTACATATTAAGCAGATTTTTGGCAAGAGGAGCAGAAATGTGGAGCTTGCTCCCTTCTCTCCACGCATCGACCTAGCATTGCAGTGCCGCTGGGAACGGTGCACTCTGTTCTTACCCTGTAGAAAAGCAAACACTCAAGACCTGCTGGTAGACTTGGTGAGAAACCAGAGTCAGCTATTTGGACCCAATGTAAGTGGTTCAAGGATCTATCGCTTAAACAGGCTTAAAAGCCAATCACAGTAGTCAGGGCAGGAGCTAATAAAGACGTGTATAATTTTGGTTGCCAGATGGGGGCGGGGTGGGAATGTTGCATACTGGGCTCTGACATGCGGAAAGAAAAGGCCTACCGTGAAGGTGGTGAATGTGACCGAGAGTCTCGACCGCTGCTCTCCAACACAGGGCCATGCTGACTCTGGTTTCTCTTCATAACGCACAAGTCTTTCGCCTTTTACTAAAGACTTCCGTGGAGAGGAACAAACATGAGTTGAATATATTTTTGGCAGGCTTTGCTTCATGGCTGAGCCTTTTGAAATTGTGAAAAGTCAAAGAGCTGTCTAGGTCAGAAATCAAGCGTCCACAAAGGAGAGCTCGGGCGGAGGTGATAAGCAGCAGCCATCGTTATGCACACCTCCAAATGTGGCACCATATCAAGTGAGATTTGTGCCAAGAGCCTGGCGTGGACATCCAACAATTGGCGATTATCGCTTCTCGGCCTTTTGGCTAAGATCAAGTGTAGTATCTGTTCTTATCAGTTTAATATCTGATATGTCCTCTATATGAGGACTACATATTAAGCAGATTTTTGGCAAGAGGAGCAGAAATGTGGAGCTTGCTCCCTTCTCTCCACGCATCGACCTAGCATTGCAGTGCCGCTGGGAACGGTGCACTCTGTTCTTACCCTGTAGAAAAGCAAACACTCAAGACCTGCTGGGAGACTTGGTGAGAAACCAGAGTCAGTTATTTGGACCCAATGTAAGTGGTTCAGGGATCTATCGCTTAAACAGGCTTAAAAGCCAATCACAGTAGTCAGGGCAGGAGCTAATAAAGACGTGTATAATTTTGGTTGCCAGATGGGGGCGGGGTGGGAATGTTGCATACTGGGCTCTGACATGCGGAAAGAAAAGGCCTACCGTGAAGGTGGTGAATGTGACCGAGAGGCTCCACCGCTGCTCTCCAACACAGGGCCATGCTGACTCTGGTTTCTCTTCATAACGCACAAGTCTTTCGCCTTTTACTAAAGACTTCCGTGGAGAGGAACAAACATGAGTTGAATATATTTTTGGCAGGCTTTGCTTCATGGCTGAGCCTTTTGAAATTGTGAAAAGTCAAAGAGCTGTCTAGGTCAGAAATCAAGCGTCCACAAAGGAGAGCTCGGGCGGAGGTGATAAGCAGCAGCCATCGTTATGCACACCTCCAAATGTGGCACCATCTCAAGTGAGATTTGTGCCAAGAGCCTGGCGTGGACATCCAACACTTGGGGATTATCGCTTCTCGGCCTTTTGGCTAAGATCAAGTGTAGTATCTGTTCTTATCAGTTTAATATCTGATATGTCCTCTATGTGAGGACTACATATTAAGCAGATTTTTGGCAAGAGGAGCAGAAATGTGGAGCTTGCTACCTTCTCTCCACGCATCGACCTAGCAGTGCAGTGCCGCTGGGAACGGTACACTCTGTTCTTACCCTGTAGAAAAGCAAACAGTCAAGACCTGCTGGGAGACTTGTTGAGAAACCAGAGTCAGCTATTTGGACCCAATGTAAGTGGTTCAGGGATCTATCGCTTAAACAGGCTTAAAAGCCAATCACAGTAGTCAGGGCAGGAGCTAATAAAGACGTGTATAATTTTGGTTGCCAGATGGGGGCGGGGTGGGAATGTTGCATACTGGGCTCTGACATGCGGAAAGAAAAGGCCTACCGTGAAGGTGGTGAATGTGACCGAGAGTCTCCACCGCTGCTCTCCAACACAGGGCCATGCTGACTCTGGTTTCTCTTCATAACGCACAAGTCTTTCGCCTTTTACTAAAGACTTCCGTGGAGAGGAACAAACATGAGTTGAATATATTTTTGGCAGGCTTTGCTTCATGGCTGAGCCTTTTGAAATTGTGAAAAGTCAAAGAGCTGTCTAGGTCAGAAATCAAGCGTCCACAAAGGAGAGCTCGGACGGAGGTGATAAGCAGCAGCCATCGTTATGCACACCTCCAAATGTGGCACCATCTCAAGTGAGATTTGTGCCAAGAGCCTGGCGTGGACATCCAACACTTGGGGATTATCGCTTCTCGGCCTTTTGGCTAAGATCAAGTGTAGTATCTGTTCTTATCAGTGTAATATCTGATATGTCCTCTATATGAGGACTACATATTAAGCAGATTTTTGGCAAGAGGAGCAGAAATGTGGAGCTTGCTCCCTTCTCTCCACGCATCGACCTAGCATTGCAGTGCCGCTGGGAACGGTGCACTCTGTTCTTACCCTGTAGAAAAGCAAACACTCAAGACCTGCTGGGAGACTTGGTGAGAAACCAGAGTCAGCTATTTGGACCCAATATAAGTGGTTCAGGGATCTATCGCTTAAACAGGCTAAAAAGCCAATCACAGTAGTCAGGGCAGGAGCTAATAAAGACGTGTATAATTTTGGTTGCCAGATGGGGGCGGGGTGGGAATGTTGCATACTGGGCTCTGACATGCGGAAAGAAAAGGCCTACTGTGAAGGTGGTGAATGTGACCGAGAGGCTCCACCGCTGCTCTCCAACACAGGGCCATGCCGACTCTGGTTTCTCTTCATAACGCACAAGTCTTTCGCCTTTTACTAAAGACTTCCATGGAGAGGAACAAACATGAGTTGAATATATTTTTGGCAGGCTTTGCTTCATGGCTGAGCCTTCTGAAATTGTGAAAAGTCAAAGAGCTGTCTAGGTCAGAAATCAAGCGTCCACAAAGGAGAGCTCGGGCGGAGGTGATAAGCAGCAGCCATCGTTATGCACACCTCCAAATGTGGCACCATATCAAGTGAGATTTGTGCCAAGAGCCTGGCATGGACATCCAACAGTTGGGGATTATTGCTTCTCGGCCTTTTGGCTAAGATCAAGTGTAGTATCTGTTCTTATCAGTTTAATATCTGATATGTCCTCTATATGAGGACTACATATTAAGCAGATTTTTGGCAAGAGGAGCAGAAATGTGGACCTTGCTCCCTTCTCTCCACGCATCGACCTAGCATTGCAGTGCCTCCGGGAACGGTGCACTCTGTTCTTACCCTTTAGAAAAGCAAACACTCAAGACCTGCTGGGAGACTTGGTGAGAAACCAGAGTCAGCTATTTGGACTCAATGTAAGTGGTTCAGGGATCTATCGCTTAAACAGGCTTAAAAGCCAATCACAGTAGTCAGGGCAGGAGCTAATAAAGACGTGTATAATTTTGGTTGCCAGATGGGGGCGGGGTGGGAATGTTGCATACTGGGCTCTGACATGCGGAAAGAAAAGGCCTACCGTGAAGGTGGTGAATATGACCAAGAGTCTCCACCGCTGCTCTCCAACACAGGGCCATGCTGACTCTGGTTTCTCTTCATAACGCACAAGTCTTTCACCTTTTACTAAAGACTTCCGTGGAGAGGAACAAACATGAGTTGAATATATTTTTGGCAGGCTTTGCTTCATGGCTGAGCCTTTTGAAATTGTGAAAAGTCAAATAGCTGTCTAGGTCAGAAATCAAGCGTCCACAAAGGAGAGCTCGGGCGGAGGTGATAAGCAGCAGCCATCGTTATGCACACCTCCAAATGTGGCACCATCTCAAGTGAGATTTGTGCCAAGAGCCTGGCGTGGACATCCAACACTTGGGGATTATCGCTTCTCGGCCTTTTGGCTAAGATCAAGTGTAGTATCTGTTCTTATCAGTTTAATATCTGATATGTCCTCTATATGAGGACTACATATTAAGCAGATTTTTGGCAAGAGGAGCAGAAATGTGGAGCTTGCTCCCTTCTCTCCACGCATCGACCTAGCATTGCAGTGCCGCTGGGAACGGTGCACTCTGTTCTTACCCTGTAGAAAAGCAAACACTCAAGACCTGCTGGGAGACTTGGTGAGAAACCAGAGTCAGCTATTTGGACCCAATGTAAGTGGTTCAGGGATCTATCGCTTAAACAGGCTTAAAAGCCAATCACAGTAGTCAGGGCAGGAGCTAATAAAGACGTGTATAATTTTGGTTGCCAGATGGGGGCGGGGTGGGAATGTTGCATACTGGGCTCTGACATGCGGAAAGAAAAGGCCTACCGTGAAGGTGGTGAATGTGACCGAGAGGCTCCACCGCTGCTCTCCAACACAGGGCCATGCTGACTCTGGTTTCTCTTCATAACGCACAAGTCTTTCGCCTTTTACTAAAGACTTCCGTGGAGAGGAACAAACATGAGTTGAATATATTTTTGGCAGGCTTTGCTTCATGGCTGAGCCTTTTGAAATTGTGAAAAGTCAAAGAGCTGTCTAGGTCAGAAATCAAGCGTCCACAAAGGAGAGCTCGGGCGGAGGTGATAAGCAGCAGCCATCGTTATGCACACCTCCAAATGTGGCACCATCTCAAGTGAGATTTGTGCCAAGAGCCTGGCGTGGACATCCAACACTAGGGGATTATCGCTTCTCGGCCTTTTGGCTAAGATCAAGTGTAGTATCTGTTCTTATCAGTTTAATATCTGATATGTCCTCTATATGAGGACTACATATTAAGCAGATTTTTGGCAAGAGGAGCAGAAATGTGGAGCTTGCTCCCTTCTCTCCACGCATCGACCTAGCATTGCAGTGCCGCTGGGAACGGTGCACTCTGTTCTTACCCTGTAGAAAAGCAAACAGTCAAGACCTGCTGGGAGACTTGTTGAGAAACCAGAGTCAGCTATTTGGACCCAATGTAAGTGGTTCAGGGATCTATCGCTTAAACAGGCTTAAAAGCCAATCACAGTAGTCAGGGCAGGAGCTAATAAAGACGTGTATAATTTTGGTTGCCAAATGGGGGCGGGGTGGGAATGTTGCATACTGGGCTCTGACATGCGGAAAGAAAAGGCCTACCGTGAAGGTGGTGAATGTGACCGAGAGTCTCCACCGCTGCTCTCCAACACAGGGCCATGCTGACTCTGGTTTCTCTTCATAACGCACAAGTCTTTCGCCTTTTACTAAAGACTTCCGTGGAGAGGAACAAACATGAGTTGAATATATTTTTGGCAGGCTTTGCTTCATGGCTGAGCCTTTTGAAATTGTGAAAAGTCAAAGAGCTGTCTAGGTCAGAAATCAAGCGTCCACAAAGGAGAGCTCGGGCGGAGGTGATAAGCAGCAGCCATCGTTATGCACACCTCCAAATGTGGCACCATATCAAGTGAGATTTGTGCCAAGAGCCTGGCGTGGACATCCAACACTTGGGGATTATCGCTTCTCGGCCTTTTGGCTAAGATCAAGTGTAGTATCTGTTCTTATCAGTTTAATATCTGATATGTCCTCTATATGAGGACTACATATTAAGCAGATTTTTGGCAAGAGGAGCAGAAATGTGGAGCTTGCTCCCTTCTCTCCACGCATCGACCTAGCATTGCAGTGCCGCTGGGAACGGTGCACTCTGTTCTTACCCTGTAGAAAAGCAAACACTCAAGACCTGCTGGGAGACTTGGTGAGAAACCAGAGTCAGTTATTTGGACCCAATGTAAGTGGTTCAGGGATCTATCGCTTAAACAGGCTTAAAAGCCAATCACAGTAGTCAGGGCAGGAGCTAATAAAGACGTGTATAATTTTGGTTGCCAGATGGGGGCGGGGTGGGAATGTTGCATACTGGGCTCTGACATGCGGAAAGAAAAGGCCTACCGTGAAGGTGGTGAATGTGACCGAGAGGCTCCACCGCTGCTCTCCAACACAGGGCCATGCTGACTCTGGTTTCTCTTCATAACGCACAAGTCTTTCGCCTTTTACTAAAGACTTCCGTGGAGAGGAACAAACATGAGTTGAATATATTTTTGGCAGGCTTTGCTTCACGGCTGAGCCTTTTGAAATTGTGAAAAGTCAAAGAGCTGTCTAGGTCAGAAATCAAGCGTCCACAAAGGAGAGCTCGGGCGGAGGTGATAAGCAGCAGCCATCGTTATGCACACCTCCAAATGTGGCACCATCTCAAGTGAGATTTGTGCCAAGAGCCTGGCGTGGACATCCAACACTTGGGGATTATCGCTTCTCGGCCTTTTGGCTAAGATCAAGTGTAGTATCTGTTCTTATCAGTTTAATATCTGATATGTCCTCTATGTGAGGACTACATATTAAGCAGATTTTTGGCAAGAGGAGCAGAAATGTGGAGCTTGCTCCCTTCTCTCCACGCATCGACCTAGCATTGCAGTGCCGCTGGGAACGGTGCACTCTGTTCTTACCCTGTAGAAAAGCAAACAGTCAAGACCTGCTGGGAGACTTGTTGAGAAACCAGAGTCAGCTATTTGGACCCAATGTAAGTGGTTCAGGGATCTATCGCTTAAACAGGCTTAAAAGCCAATCACAGTAGTCAGGGCAGGAGCTAATAAAGACGTGTATAATTTTGGTTGCCAGATGGGGGCGGGGTGGGAATGTTGCATACTGGGCTCTGACATGCGGAAAGAAAAGGCCTACCGTGAAGGTGGTGAATGTGACCGAGAGGCTCCACCGCTGCTCTCCAACACAGGGCCATGCTGACTCTGGTTTCTCTTCATAACGCACAAGTCTTTCGCCTTTTACTAAAGACTTCCGTGGAGAGGAACAAACATGAGTTGAATATATTTTTGGCAGGCTTTGCTTCATGGCTGAGCCTTTTGAAATTGTGAAAAGTCAAAGAGCTGTCTAGGTCAGAAATCAAGCGTCCACAAAGGAGAGCTCGGGCGGAGGTGATAAGCAGCAGCCATCGTTATGCACACCTCCAAATGTGGCACCATCTCAAGTGAGATTTGTGCCAAGAGCCTGGCGTGGACATCCAACACTTGGGGATTATCGCTTCTCGGCCTTTTGGCTAAGATCAAGTGTAGTATCTGTTCTTATCAGTTTAATATCTGATATGTCCTCTATATGAGGACTACATATTAAGCAGATTTTTGGCAAGAGGAGCAGAAATGTGGAGCTTGCTCCCTTCTCTCCACGCATCGACCTAGCATTGCAGTGCCGCTGGGAACGGTGCACTCTGTTCTTACCCTGTAGAAAAGCAAACACTCAAGACCTGCTGGTAGACTTGGTGAGAAACCAGAGTCAGCTATTTGGACCCAATGTAAGTGGTTCAGGGATCTATCACTTAAACAGGCTTAAAAGCCAATCACAGTAGTCAGGGCAGGAGCTAATAAAGACGTGTATAATTTTGGTTGCCAGATGGGGGCGGGGTGGGAATGTTGCATACTGGGCTCTGACATGCGGAAAGAAAAGGCCTACCGTGAAGGTGGTGAATGTGACCGAGAGTCTCCACCGCTGCTCTCCAACACAGGGCCATGCTGACTCTGGTTTCTCTTCATAACGCACAAGTCTTTCGCCTTTTACTAAAGACTTCCGTGGAGAGGAACAAACATGAGTTGAATATATTTTTGGCAGGCTTTGCTTCATGGCTGAGCCTTTTGAAATTGTGAAAAGTCAAAGAGCTGTCTAGGTCAGAAATCAAGCGTCCACAAAGGAGAGCTCGGGCGGAGGTGATAAGCAGCAGCCATCGTTATGCACACCTCCAAATGTGGCACCATATCAAGTGAGATTTGTGCCAAGAGCCTGGCGTGGACATCCAACACTTGGGGATTATCGCTTCTCGGCCTTTTGGCTAAGATCAAGTGTAGTATCTGTTCTTATCAGTTTAATATCTGATATGTCCTCTATATGAGGACTACATATTAAGCAGATTTTTGGCAAGAGGAGCAGAAATGTGGAGCTTGCTCCCTTCTCTCCACGCATCGACCTAGCATTGCAGTGCCGCTGGGAACGGTGCACTCTGTTCTTACCCTGTAGAAAAGCAAACAGTCAAGACCTGCTGGGAGACTTGGTGAGAAACCAGAGTCAGCTATTTGGACCCAATGTAAGTGGTTCAGGGATCTATCGCTTAAACAGGCTTAAAAGCCAATCACAGTAGTCAGGGCAGGAGCTAATAAAGACGTGTATAATTTTGGTTGCCAGATGGGGGCTGGGTGGGAATGTTGCATACTGGGCTCTGACATGCGGAAAGAAAAGGCCTACCGTGAAGGTGGTGAATGTGACCGAGAGTCTCCACCGCTGCTCTCCAACACAGGGCCATGCTGACTCTGGTTTCTCTTCATAACGCACAAGTCTTTCGCCTTTTACTAAAGACTTCCGTGGAGAGGAACAAACATGAGTTGAATATATTTTTGGCAGGCTTTGCTTCATGGCTGAGCCTTTTGAAATTGTGAAAAGTCAAAGAGCTGTCTAGGTCAGAAATCAAGCGTCCACAAAGGAGAGCTCGGGCGGAGGTGATAAGCAGCAGCCATCGTTATGCACACCTCCAAATGTGGCACCATATCAAGTGAGATTTGTGCCAAGAGCCTGGCGTGGACATCCAACACTTGGGGATTATCGCTTCTCGGCCTTTTGGCTAAGATCAAGTGTAGTATCTGTTCTTATCAGTTTAATATCTGATATGTCCTCTATATGAGGACTACATATTAAGCAGATTTTTGGCAAGAGGAGCAGAAATGTGGAGCTTGCTCCCTTCTCTCCACGCATCGACCTAGCATTGCAGTGCCGCTGGGAACGGTGCACTCTGTTCTTACCCTGTAGAAAAGCAGACACTCAAGACCTGCTGGGAGACTTGGTGAGAAACCAGAGTCAGCTATTTTGACCCAATGTAATGGTTCAGGGATCTATCGCTTAAACAGGCTTAAAAGCCAATCACAGTAGTCAAGGCAGGAGCTAATAAAGACGTGTATAATTTTGGTTGCCAAATGGGGGCGGGGTGGGAATGTTGCATACTGGGCTCTGACATGCGGAAAGAAAAGGCCTACCGTAAAGGTGGTGAATGTGACCGAGAGGCTCCACCGATGCTCTCCAACACAGGGCCATGCTGACTCTGGTTTCTCTTCATAACGCACAAGTCTTTCGCCTTTTACTAAAGACTTCTGTGGAGAGGAACAAACATGAGTTGAATATATTTTTGGCAGGCTTTGCTTCATGGCTGAGCCTTTTGAAATTGTGAAAAGTCAAAGAGCTGTCTAGGTCAGAAATCAAGCGTCCACAAAGGAGAGCTCGGGCGGAGGTGATAAGCAGCAGCCATCGTTATGCACACCTCCAAATGTGGCACCATATAAAGTGAGATTTGTGCCAAGAGCCTGGCGTGGACATCCAACACTTGGGGATTATCGCTTCTCGGCCTTTTGGCTAAGATCAAGTGTAGTATCTGTTCTTATCAGTTTAATATCTGATATGTCCTCTATATGAGGACTACATATTAAGCAGATTTTTGGCAAGAGGAGCAGAAATGTGGAGCTTGCTCCCTTCTCTCCACGCATCGACCTAGCATTGCAGTGCCGCTGGGAACGGTGCACTCTGTTCTTACCCTGTAGAAAAGCAAACACTCAAGACCTGCTGGGAGACTTGGTGAGAAACCAGAGTCAGTTATTTGGACCCAATGTAAGTGGTTCAGGGATCTATCGCTTAAACAGGCTTAAAAGCCAATCACAGTAGTCAGGGCAGGAGCTAATAAAGACGTGTATAATTTTGGTTGCCAGATGGGGGCGGGGTGGGAATGTTGCATACTGGGCTCTGACATGCGGAAAGAAAAGGCCTACCGTGAAGGTGGTGAATGTGACCGAGAGGCTCCACCGCTGCTCTCCAACACAGGGCCATGGTGACTCTGGTTTCTCTTCATAACGCACAAGTCTTTCGCCTTTTACTAAAGACTTCCGTGGAGAGGAACAAACATGAGTTGAATATATTTTTGGCAGGCTTTGCTTCATGGCTGAGCCTTTTGAAATTGTGAAAAGTCAAAGAGCTGTCTAGGTCAGAAATCAAGCGTCCACAAAGGAGAGCTCGGGCGGAGGTGATAAGCAGCAGCCATCGTTATGCACACCTCCAAAAGTGGCACCATCTCAAGTGAGATTTGTGCCAAGAGCCTGGCGTGGACATCCAACACTTGGGGATTATCGCTTCTCGGCCTTTTGGCTAAGATCAAGTGTAGTATCTGTTCTTATCAGTTTAATATCTGATATGTCCTCTATATGAGGACTACATATTAAGCAGATTTTTGGCAAGAGGAGCAGAAATGTGGAGCTTGCTCCCTTCTCTCCACGCATCGACCTAGCATTGCAGTGCCGCTGGGAACGGTGCACTCTGTTCTTACCCTGTAGAAAAGCAAACACTCAAGACCTGCTGGTAGACTTGGTGAGAAACCAGAGTCAGCTATTTGGACCCAATGTAAGTGGTTCAAGGATCTATCGCTTAAACAGGCTTAAAAGCCAATCACAGTAGTCAGGGCAGGAGCTAATAAAGACGTGTATAATTTTGGTTGCCAGATGGGGGCGGGGTGGGAATGTTGCATACTGGGCTCTGACATGCGGAAAGAAAAGGCCTACCGTGAAGGTGGTGAATGTGACCGAGAGTCTCGACCGCTGCTCTCCAACACAGGGCCATGCTGACTCTGGTTTCTCTTCATAACGCACAAGTCTTTCGCCTTTTACTAAAGACTTCCGTGGAGAGGAACAAACATGAGTTGAATATATTTTTGGCAGGCTTTGCTTCATGGCTGAGCCTTTTGAAATTGTGAAAAGTCAAAGAGCTGTCTAGGTCAGAAATCAAGCGTCCACAAAGGAGAGCTCGGGCGGAGGTGATAAGCAGCAGCCATCGTTATGCACACCTCCAAATGTGGCACCATATCAAGTGAGATTTGTGCCAAGAGCCTGGCGTGGACATCCAACACTTGGGGATTATCGCTTCTCGGCCTTTTGGCTAAGATCAGGTGTAGTATCTGTTCTTATCAGTTTAATATCTGATATGTCCTCTATATGAGGACTACATATTAAGCAGATTTTTGGCAAGAGGAGCAGAAATGTGGAGCTTGCTCCCTTCTCTCCACGCATCGACCTAGCATTGCAGTGCCGCTGGGAACGGTGCACTCTGTTCTTACCCTGTAGAAAAGCAAACACTCAAGACCTGCTGGGAGACTTGGTGAGAAACCAGAGTCAGTTATTTGGACCCAATGTAAGTGGTTCAGGGATCTATCGCTTAAACAGGCTTAAAAGCCAATCACAGTAGTCAGGGCAGGAGCTAATAAAGACGTGTATAATTTTGGTTGCCAGATGGGGGCGGGGTGGGAATGTTGCATACTGGGCTCTGACATGCGGAAAGAAAAGGCCTACCGTGAAGGTGGTGAATGTGACCGAGAGGCTCCACCGCTGCTCTCCAACACAGGGCCATGCTGACTCTGGTTTCTCTTCATAATGCACAAGTCTTCGCCTTTTACTAAAGACTTCCGTGGAGAGGAACAAACATGAGTTGAATATATTTTTGGCAGGCTTTGCTTCATGGCTGAGCCTTTTGAAATTGTGAAAAGTCAAAGAGCTGTCTAGGTCAGAAATCAAGCGTCCTCAAAGGAGAGCTCGGGCGGAGGTGATAAGCAGCAGCCATCGTTATGCATACCTCCAAATGTGGCACCATCTCAAGTGAGATTTGTGCCAAGAGCCTGGCGTGGACATCCAACACTTGGGGATTATCGCTTCTCGGCCTTTTGGCTAAGATCAATTGTAGTATCTGTTCTTATCAGTTTAATATCTGATATGTCCTCTATGTGAGGACTACATATTAAGCAGATTTTTGGCAAGAGGAGCAGAAATGTGGAGCTTGCTCCCTTCTCTCCACGCATCGACCTAGCATTGCAGTGCCGCTGGGAACGGTGCACTCTGTTCTTACCCTGTAGAAAAGCAAACACTCAAGACCTGCTGGTAGACTTGGTGAGAAACCAGAGTCAGCTATTTGGACCCAATGTAAGTGGTTCAGGGATCTATCGCTTAAACAGGCTTAAAAGCCAATCACAGTAGTCAGGGCAGGAGCTAATAAAGACGTGTATAATTTTGGTTGCCAGATGGGGGCGGGGTGGGAATGTTGCATACTGGGCTCTGACATGCGGAAATAAAAGGCCTACCGTGAAGGTGGTGAATGTGACCGAGAGTCTCCACCGCTGCTCTCCAACACAGGGCCATGCTGACTCTGGTTTCTCTTCATAACGCACAAGTCTTTCGCCTTTTACTAAAGACTTCCGTGGAGAGGAACAAACATGAGTTGAATATATTTTTGGCAGGCTTTGCTTCATGGCTGAGCCTTTTGAAATTGTGAAAAGTCAAAGAGCTGTCTAGGTCAGAAATCAAGCGTCCACAAAGGAGAGCTCGGGCGGAGGTGATAAGCAGCAGCCATCGTTATGCACACCTCCAAATGTGGCACCATATCAAGTG
This sequence comes from Limanda limanda, assembly GCF_963576545.1. NCBI lineage: Eukaryota > Metazoa > Chordata > Actinopteri > Pleuronectiformes > Pleuronectidae > Limanda > Limanda limanda. Next base: position 1,799,861 of record NC_083647.1, read on the forward strand.
AGATTTGTGCCAAGAGCCTGGCGTGGACATCCAACACTTGGGGATTATCGCTTCTCGGCCTTTTGGCTAAGATCAAGTGTAGTATCTGTTCTTATCAGTTTAATATCTGATATGTCCTCTATATGAGGACTACATATTAAGCAGAATTTTGGCAAGAGGAGCAGAAATGTGGAGCTTGCTCCCTTCTCTCCACGCATCGACCTAGCATTGCAGTGCCGCTGGGAACGGTGCACTCTGTTCTTACCCTGTAGAAAAGCAAACACTCAAGACCTGCTGGGAGACTTGGTGAGAAACCAGAGTCAGCTATTTGGACCCAATGTAAGTGGTTCAGGGATCTATCGCTTAAACAGGCTTAAAAGCCAATCACAGTAGTCAGGGCAGGAGCTAATAAAGACGTGTATAATTTTGGTTGCCAGATGGGGGCGGGGTGGGAATGTTGCATACTGGGCTCTGACATGCGGAAAGAAAAGGCCTACCGTGAAGATGGTGAATGTGACCGAGAGGCTCCACCGCTGCTCTCCAACACAGGGCCATGCTGACTCTGGTTTCTCTTCATAACGCACAAGTCTTTCGCCTTTTACTAAAGACTTCCGTGGAGAGGAACAAACATGAGTTGAATATATTTTTGGCAGGCTTTGCTTCATGGCTGAGCCTTTTGAAATTGTGAAAAGTCAAAGAGCTGTCTAGGTCAGAAATCAAGCGTCCACAAAGGAGAGCTCGGGCGGAGGTGATAAGCAGCAGCCATCGTTATGCACACCTCCAAATGTGGCACCATATCAAGTGAGATTTGTGCCAAGAGCCTGGCGTGGACATCCAACACTTGGGGATTATCGCTTCTCGGCCTTTTGGCTAAGATCAAGTGTAGTATCTGTTCTTATCAGTTTAATATCTGATATGTCCTCTATATGAGGACTACATATTAAGCAGATTTTTGGCAAGAGGAGCAGAAATGTGGAGCTTGCTCCCTTCTCTCCACGCATCGACCTAGCATTGCAGTGCCGCTGGGAACGGTGCACTCTGTTCTTACCCTGTAGAAAAGCAAACACTCAAGACCTGCTGGGAGACTTGGTGAGAAACCAGAGTCAGTTATTTGGACCCAATGTAAGTGGTTCAGGGATCTATCGCTTAAACAGGCTTAAAAGCCAATCACAGTAGTCAGGGCAGGAGCTAATAAAGACGTGTATAATTTTGGTTGCCAGATGGGGGCGGGGTGGGAATGTTGCATACTGGGCTCTGACATGCGGAAAGAAAAGGCCTACCGTGAAGGTGGTGAATGTGACCGAGAGGCTCCACCGCTGCTCTCCAACACAGGGCCATGCTGACTCTGGTTTCTCTTCATAACGCACAAGTCTTTCGCCTTTTACTAAAGACTTACGTGGAGAGGAACAAACATGAGTTGAATAAATTTTTGGCAGGCTTTGCTTCATGGCTGAGCCTTTTGAAATTGTGAAAAGTCAAAGAGCTGTCTAGGTCAGAAATCAAGCGTCCACAAAGGAGAGCTCGGGCGGAGGTGATAAGCAGCAGCCATCGTTATGCACACCTCCAAATGTGGCACCATCTCAAGTGAGATTTGTGCCAAGAGCCTGGCGTGGACATCCAACACTTGGGGATTATCGCTTCTCGGCCTTTTGGCTAAGATCAAGTGTAGTATCTGTTCTTATCAGTTTAATATCTGATATGTCCTCTATATGAGGACTACATATTAAGCAGATTTTTGGCAAGAGGAGCAGAAATGTGGAGCTTGCTCCCTTCTCTCCACGCATCGACCTAGCATTGCAGTGCCGCTGGGAACGGTGCACTCTGTTCTTACCCTGTAGAAAAGCAAACACTCAAGACCTGCTGGTAGACTTGGTGAGAAACCAGAGTCAGCTATTTGGACCCAATGTAAGTGGTTCAGGGATCTATCGCTTAAACAGGCTTAAAAGCCAATCACAGTAGTCAGGGCAGGAGCTAATAAAGACGTGTATAATTTTGGTTGCCAGATGGGGGCGGGGTGGGAATGTTGCATACTGGGCTCTGACATGCGGAAAGAAAAGGCCTACCGTGAAGGTGGTGAATGTGACCGAGAGTCTCCACCGCTGCTCTCCAACACAGGGCCATGCTGACTCTGGTTTCTCTTCATAACGCACAAGTCTTTCGCCTTTTACTAAAGACTTCCGTGGAGAGGAACAAACATGAGTTGAATATATTTTTGGCAGGCTTTGCTTCATGGCTGAGCCTTTTGAAATTGTGAAAAGTCAAAGAGCTGTCTAGGTCAGAAATCAAGCGTCCACAAAGGAGAGCTCGGGCGGAGGTGATAAGCAGCAGCCATCGTTATGCACACCTCCAAATGTGGCACCATATCAAGTGAGATTTGTGCCAAGAGCCTGGCGTGGACATCCAACACTTGGGGATTATCGCCTCTCGGCCTTTTGGCTAAGATCAAGTGTAGTATCTGTTCTTATCAGTTTAATATCTGATATGTCCTCTATATGAGGACTACATATTAAGCAGATTTTTGGAAAGAGGAGCAGAAATGTGGAGCTTGCTCCCTTCTCTCCACGCATTGACCTAGCATTGCAGTGCCGCTGGGAACGGTGCACTCTGTTCTTACCCTGTAGAAAAGCAAACACTCAAGACCTGCTGGTAGACTTGGTGAGAAACCAGAGTCAGCTATTTGGACCCAATGTAAGTGGTTCAGGGATCTATCGCTTAAACAGGCTTAAAAGCCAATCACAGTAGTCAGGGCAGGAGCTAATAAAGACGTGTATAATTTTGGTTGCCAAATGGGGGCGGGGTGGGAATGTTGCATACTGGGCTCTGACATGCGGAAAGAAAAGGCCTACCGTGAAGGTGGTGAATGTGACCGAGAGGCTCCACCGCTGCTCTCCAACACAGGGCCATGCTTACTCTGGTTTCTCTTCATAACGCACAAGTCTTTCGCCTTTTACTAAAGACTTCCGTGGAGAGGAACAAACATGAGTTGAATATATTTTTGGCAGGCTTTGCTTCATGGCTGAGCCTTTTGAAATTGTGAAAAGTCAAAGAGCTGTCTAGGTCAGAAATCAAGCGTCCACAAAGGAGAGCTCGGGCGGAGGTGATAAGCAGCAGCCATCGTTATGCACACCTCCAAATGTGGCACCATCTCAAGTGAGATTTGTGCCAAGAGCCTGGCGTGGACATCCAACACTTGGGGATTATCGCTTCTCGGCCTTTTGGCTAAGATCAAGTGTAGTATCTGTTCTTATCAGTTTAATATCTGATATGTCCTCTATATAAGGACTACATATTAAGCAGATTTTTGGCAAGAGGAGCAGAAATGTGGAGCTTGCTCCCTTCTCTCCACGCATCGACCTAGCATTGCAGTGCCGCTGGGAACGGTGCACTCTGTTCTTACCCTGTAGAAAAGCAAACACTCAAGACCTGCTGGGAGACTTGGTGAGAAACCAGAGTCAGCTATTTGGACCCAATGTAAGTGGTTCAGGGATCTATCGCTTAAACAGGCTTAAAAGCCAATCACAGTAGTCAGGGCAGGAGCTAATAAAGACGTGTATAATTTTGGTTGCCAGATGGGGGCGGGGTGGGAATGTTGCATACTGGGCTCTGACATGCGGAAAGAAAAGGCCTACCGTGAAGGTGGTGAATGTGACCGAGAGTCTCCACCGCTGCTCTCCAACACAGGGCCATGCTGACTCTGGTTTCTCTTCATAACGCACAAGTCTTTCGCCTTTTACTAAAGACTTCCGTGGAGAGGAACAAACATGAGTTGAATATATTTTTGGCAGGCTTTGCTTCATGGCTGAGCCTTTTGAAATTGTGAAAAGTCAAAGAGCTGTCTAGGTCAGAAATCAAGCGTCCACAAAGGAGAGCTCGGGCGGAGGTGATAAGCAGCAGCCATCGTTATGCACACCTCCAAATGTGGCACCATATCAAGTGAGATTTGTGCCAAGAGCCTGGCGTGGACATCCAACACTTGGGGATTATCGCTTCTCGGCCTTTTGGCTAAGATCAAGTGTAGTATCTGTTCTTATCAGTTTAATATCTGATATGTCCTCTATATGAGGACTACATATTAAGCAGATTTTTGGCAAGAGGAGCAGAAATGTGGAGCTTGCTCCCTTCTCTCCACGCATCGACCTAGCATTGCAGTGCCGCTGGTAACGGTGCACTCTGTTCTTACCCTGTAGAAAAGCAAACAGTCAAGACCTGCTGGGAGACTTGTTGAGAAACCAGAGTCAGCTATTTGGACCCAATGTAAGTGGTTCAGGGATCTATCGCTTAAACAGGCTTAAAAGCCAATCACAGTAGTCAGGGCAGGAGCTAATAAAGACGTGTATAATTTTGGTTGCCAGATGGGGGCGGGGTGGGAATGTTGCATACTGGGCTCTGACATGCGGAAAGAAAAGGCCTACCGTGAAGATGGTGAATGTGACCGAGAGGCTCCACCGCTGCTCTCCAACACAGGGCCATGCTGACTCTGGTTTCTCTTCATAACGCTCAAGTCTTTCGCCTTTTACTAAAGACTTCCGTGGAGAGGAACAAACATGAGTTGAATATATTTTTGGCAGGCTTTGCTTCATGGCTGAGCCTTTTGAAATTGTGAAAAGTCAAAGAGCTGTCTAGGTCAGAAATCAAGCGTCCACAAAGGAGAGCTCGGGCGGAGGTGA
>NC_083647.1:1809506-1834506 GCF_963576545.1 Limanda limanda
GACATCCAACACTTGGGGATTATTGCTTCTCGGCCTTTTGGCTAAGATCAAGTGTAGTATCTGTTCTTATCAGTTTAATATCTGATATGTCCTCTATGTGAGGACTACATATTAAGCAGATTTTTGGCAAGAGGAGCAGATATGTGGAGCTTGCTCCCTTCTCTCCACGCATCGACCTAGCATTGCAGTGCCGCTGGGAACGGTGCACTCTGTTCTTACCCTGTAGAAAAGCAAACAGTCAAGACCTGCTGGGAGACTTGTTGAGAAACCAGAGTCAGCTATTTGGACCCAATGTAAGTGGTTCAGGGATCTATCGCTTAAACAGGCTTAAAAGCCAATCACAGTAGTCAGGGCAGGAGCTAATAAAGACGTGTATAATTTTGGTTGCCAGATGGGGGCGGGGTGGGAATGTTGCATACTGGGCTCTGACATGCGGAAAGAAAAGGCCTACCGTGAAGATGGTGAATGTGACCGAGAGGCTCCACCGCTGCTCTCCAACACAGGGCCATGCTGACTCTGGTTTCTCTTCATAACGCACAAGTCTTTCGCCTTTTACTAAAGACTTCCGTGGAGAGGAACAAACATGAGTTGAATATATTTTTGGCAGGCTTTGCTTCATGGCTGAGCCTTTTGAAATTGTGAAAAGTCAAAGAGCTGTCTAGGTCAGAAATCAAGCGTCCACAAAGGAGAGCTCGGGCGGAGGTGATAAGCAGCAGCCATCGTTATGCACACCTCCAAATGTGGCACCATATCAAGTGAGATTTGTGCCAAGAGCCTGGCGTGGACATCCAACACTTGGGGATTATTGCTTCTCGGCCTTTTGGCTAAGATCAAGTGTAGTATCTGTTCTTATCAGTTTAATATCTGATATGTCCTCTATATGAGGACTACATATTAAGCAGATTTTTGGCAAGAGGAGCAGAAATGTGGAGCTTGCTCCCTTCTCTCCACGCATCGACCTAGCATTGCAGTGCCGCTGGGAACGGTGCACTCTGTTCTTACCCTGTAGAAAAGCAAACACTCAAGACCTGCTGGGAGACTTGGTGAGAAACCAGAGTCAGCTATTTGGACCCAATGTAAGTGGTTCAGGGATCTATCGCTTAAACAGGCTTAAAAGCCAATCACAGTAGTCAGGGCAGGAGCTAATAAAGACGTGTATAATTTTGGTTGCCAAATGGGGGCGGGGTGGGAATGTTGCATACTGGGCTCTGACATGCGGAAAGAAAAGGCCTACCGTGAAGGTGGTGAATGTGACCGAGAGGCTCCACCGCTGCTCTCCAACACAGGGCCATGCTGACTCTGGTTTCTCTTCATAACGCACAAGTCTTTCGCCTTTTACTAAAGACTTCCGTGGAGAGGAACAAACATGAGTTGAATATATTTTTGGCAGGCTTTGCTTCATGGCTGAGCCTTTTGAAATTGTGAAAAGTCAAAGAGTTGTCTAGGTCAGAAATCAAGCGTCCACAAAGGAGAGCTCGGGCGGAGGTGATAAGCAGCAGCCATCGTTATGCACACCTCCAAATGTGGCACCATCTCAAGTGAGATTTGTGCCAAGAGCCTGGCGTGGACATCCAACACTTGGGGATTATCGCTTCTCGGCCTTTTGGCTAAGATCAAGTGTAGTATCTGTTCTTATCAGTTTAATATCTGATATGTCCTCTATATGAGGACTACATATTAAGCAGATTTTTGGCAAGAGGAGCAGAAATGTGGAGCTTGCTCCCTTCTCTCCACGCATCGACCTAGCATTGCAGTGCCGCTGGGAACGGTGCACTCTGTTCTTACCCTGTAGAAAAGCAAACACTCAAGACCTGCTGGTAGACTTGGTGAGAAACCAGAGTCAGCTATTTGGACCCAATGTAAGTGGTTCAGGGATCTATCGCTTAAACAGGCTTAAAAGCCAATCACAGTAGTCAGGGCAGGAGCTAATAAAGACGTGTATAATTTTGGTTGCCAGATGGGGGCGGGGTGGGAATGTTGCATACTGGGCTCTGACATGCGGAAAGAAAAGGCCTACCGTGAAGGTGGTGAATGTGACCGAGAGTCTCCACCGCTGCTCTCCAACACAGGGCCATGCTGACTCTGGTTTCTCTTCATAACGCACAAGTCTTTCGCCTTTTACTAAAGACTTCCGTGGAGAGGAACAAACATGAGTTGAATATATTTTTGGCAGGCTTTGCTTCATGGCTGAGCCTTTTGAAATTGTGAAAAGTCAAAGAGCTGTCTAGGTCAGAAATCAAGCGTCCACAAAGGAGAGCTCGGGCGGAGGTGATAAGCAGCAGCCATCGTTATGCACACCTCCAAATGTGGCACCATATCAAGTGAGATTTGTGCCAAGAGCCTGGCGTGGACATCCAACACTTGGGGATTATCGCTTCTCGGCCTTTTGGCTAAGATCAAGTGTAGTATCTGTTCTTATCAGTTTAATATCTGATATGTCCTCTATATGAGGACTACATATTAAGCAGATTTTTGGCAAGAGGAGCAGACATGTGGAGCTTGCTCCCTTCTCTCCACGCATCGACCTAGCATTGCAGTGCCGCTGGGAACGGTGCACTCTGTTCTTACCCTGTAGAAAAGCAAACACTCAAGACCTGCTGGGAGACTTGGTGAGAAACCAGAGTCAGCTATTTGGACCCAACGTAAGTGGTTCAGGGATCTATCGCTTAAACAGGCTTAAAAGCCAATCACAGTAGTCAGGGCAGGAGCTAATAAAGACGTGTATAATTTTGGTTGCCAGATGGGGGCGGGGTGGGAATGTTGCATACTGGGCTCTGACATGCGGAAAGAAAAGGCCTACCGTGAAAAGTCAAAGAGCTGTCTAGGTCAGAAATCAAGCGTCCACAAAGGAGAGCTCGGGCGGAGGTGATAAGCAGCAGCCATCGTTATGCACACCTCCAAATGTGGCACCATATCAAGTGAGATTTGTGCCAAGAGCCTGTCGTGGACATCCAACACTTGGGGATTATTGCTTCTCGGCCTTTTGGCTAAGATCAAGTGTAGTATCTGTTCTTATCAGTTTAATATCTGATATGTCCTCTATGTGAGGACTACATATTAAGCAGATTTTTGGCAAGAGGAGCAGAAATGTGGAGCTTGCTCCCTTCTCTCCACGCATCGACCTAGCATTGCAGTGCCGCTGGGAACGGTGCACTCTGTTCTTACCCTGTAGAAAAGCAAACAGTCAAGACCTGCTGGGAGACTTGTTGAGAAACCAGAGTCAGCTATTTGGACCCAATGTAAGTGGTTCAGGGATCTATCGCTTAAACAGGCTTAAAAGCCAATCACAGTAGTCAGGGCAGGAGCTAATAAAGACGTGTATAATTTTGGTTGCCAGATGGGGGCGGGGTGGGAATGTTGCATACTGGGCTCTGACATGCGGAAAGAAAAGGCCTACCGTGAAGATGGTGAATGTGACCGAGAGGCTCCACCGCTGCTCTCCAACACAGGGCCATGCTGACTCTGGTTTCTCTTCATAACGCACAAGTCTTTCGCCTTTTACTAAAGACTTCCGTGGAGAGGAACAAACATGAGTTGAATATATTTTTGGCAGGCTTTGCTTCATGGCTGAGCCTTTTGAAATTGTGAAAAGTCAAAGAGCTGTCTAGGTCAGAAATCAAGCGTCCACAAAGGAGAGCTCGGGCGGAGGTGATAAGCAGCAGCCATCGTTATGCACACCTCCAAATGTGGCACCATATCAAGTGAGATTTGTGCCAAGAGCCTGGCGTGGACATCCAACACTTGGGGATTATTGCTTCTCGGCCTTTTGGCTAAGATCAAGTGTAGTATCTGTTCTTATCAGTTTAATATCTGATATGTCCTCTATATGAGGACTACATATTAAGCAGATTTTTGGCAAGAGGAGCAGAAATGTGGAGCTTGCTCCCTTCTCTCCACGCATCGACCTAGCATTGCAGTGCCGCTGGGAACGGTGCACTCTGTTCTTACCCTGTAGAAAAGCAAACACTCAAGACCTGCTGGGAGACTTGGTGAGAAACCAGAGTCAGCTATTTGGACCCAATGTAAGTGGTTCAGGGATCTATCGCTTAAACAGGCTTAAAAGCCAATCACAGTAGTCAGGGCAGGAGCTAATAAAGACGTGTATAATTTTGGTTGCCAAATGGGGGCGGGGTGGGAATGTTGCATACTGGGCTCTGACATGCGGAAAGAAAAGGCCTACCGTGAAGGTGGTGAATGTGACCGAGAGGCTCCACCGCTGCTCTCCAACACAGGGCCATGCTGACTCTGGTTTCTCTTCATAACGCACAAGTCTTTCGCCTTTTACTAAAGACTTCCGTGGAGAGGAACAAACATGAGTTGAATATATTTTTGGCAGGCTTTGCTTCATGGCTGAGCCTTTTGAAATTGTGAAAAGTCAAAGAGTTGTCTAGGTCAGAAATCAAGCGTCCACAAAGGAGAGCTCGGGCGGAGGTGATAAGCAGCAGCCATCGTTATGCACACCTCCAAATGTGGCACCATCTCAAGTGAGATTTGTGCCAAGAGCCTGGCGTGGACATCCAACACTTGGGGATTATCGCTTCTCGGCCTTTTGGCTAAGATCAAGTGTAGTATCTGTTCTTATCAGTTTAATATCTGATATGTCCTCTATATGAGGACTACATATTAAGCAGATTTTTGGCAAGAGGAGCAGAAATGTGGAGCTTGCTCCCTTCTCTCCACGCATCGACCTAGCATTGCAGTGCCGCTGGGAACGGTGCACTCTGTTCTTACCCTGTAGAAAAGCAAACACTCAAGACCTGCTGGTAGACTTGGTGAGAAACCAGAGTCAGCTATTTGGACCCAATGTAAGTGGTTCAGGGATCTATCGCTTAAACAGGCTTAAAAGCCAATCACAGTAGTCAGGGCAGGAGCTAATAAAGACGTGTATAATTTTGGTTGCCAGATGGGGGCGGGGTGGGAATGTTGCATACTGGGCTCTGACATGCGGAAAGAAAAGGCCTACCGTGAAGGTGGTGAATGTGACCGAGAGTCTCCACCGCTGCTCTCCAACACAGGGCCATGCTGACTCTGGTTTCTCTTCATAACGCACAAGTCTTTCGCCTTTTACTAAAGACTTCCGTGGAGAGGAACAAACATGAGTTGAATATATTTTTGGCAGGCTTTGCTTCATGGCTGAGCCTTTTGAAATTGTAAAAAGTCAAAGAGCTGTCTAGGTCAGAAATCAAGCGTCCACAAAGGAGAGCTCGGGCGGAGGTGATAAGCAGCAGCCATCGTTATGCACACCTCCAAATGTGGCACCATCTCAAGTGAGATTTGTGCCAAGAGCCTGGCGTGGACATCCAACACTTGGGGATTATCGCTTCTCGGCCTTTTGGCTAAGATCAAGTGTAGTATCTGTTCTTATCAGTTTAATATCTGATATGTCCTCTATATGAGGACTACATATTAAGCAGATTTTTGGCAAGAGGAGCAGACATGTGGAGCTTGCTCCCTTCTCTCCACGCATCGACCTAGCATTGCAGTGCCGCTGGGAACGGTGCACTCTGTTCTTACCCTGTAGAAAAGCAAACACTCAAGACCTGCTGGGAGACTTGGTGAGAAACCAGAGTCAGCTATTTGGACCCAATGTAAGTGGTTCAGGGATCTATCGCTTAAACAGGCTTAAAAGCCAATCACAGTAGTCAGGGCAGGAGCTAATAAAGACGTGTATAATTTTGGTTGCCAAATGGGGGCGGGGTGGGAATGTTGCATACTGGGCTCTGACATGCGGAAAGAAAAGGCCTACCGTGAAGGTGGTGAATGTGACCGAGAGGCTCCACCGCTGCTCTCCAACACAGGGCCATGCTGACTCTGGTTTCTCTTCATAACGCACAAGTCTTTCGCCTTTTACTAAAGACTTCCGTGGAGAGGAACAAACATGAGTTGAATATATTTTTGGCAGGCTTTGCTTCATGGCTGAGCCTTTTGAAATTGTGAAAAGTCAAAGAGTTGTCTAGGTCAGAAATCAAGCGTCCACAAAGGAGAGCTCGGGCGGAGGTGATAAGCAGCAGCCATCGTTATGCACACCTCCAAATGTGGCACCATCTCAAGTGAGATTTGTGCCAAGAGCCTGGCGTGGACATCCAACACTTGGGGATTATCGCTTCTCGGCCTTTTGGCTAAGATCAAGTGTAGTATCTGTTCTTATCAGTTTAATATCTGATATGTCCTCTATATGAGGACTACATATTAAGCAGATTTTTGGCAAGAGGAGCAGAAATGTGGAGCTTGCTCCCTTCTCTCCACGCATCGACCTAGCATTGCAGTGCCGCTGGGAACGGTGCACTCTGTTCTTACCCTGTAGAAAAGCAAACACTCAAGACCTGCTGGTAGACTTGGTGAGAAACCAGAGTCAGCTATTTGGACCCAATGTAAGTGGTTCAGGGATCTATCGCTTAAACAGGCTTAAAAGCCAATCACAGTAGTCAGGGCAGGAGCTAATAAAGACGTGTATAATTTTGGTTGCCAGATGGGGGCGGGGTGGGAATGTTGCATACTGGGCTCTGACATGCGGAAAGAAAAGGCCTACCGTGAAGGTGGTGAATGTGACCGAGAGTCTCCACCGCTGCTCTCCAACACAGGGCCATGCTGACTCTGGTTTCTCTTCATAACGCACAACTCTTTCGCCTTTTACTAAAGACTTCCGTGGAGAGGAACAAACATGAGTTGAATATATTTTTGGCAGGCTTTGCTTCATGGCTGAGCCTTTTGAAATTGTGAAAAGTCAAAGAGCTGTCTAGGTCAGAAATCAAGCGTCCACAAAGGAGAGCTCGGGCGGAGGTGATAAGCAGCATCCATCGTTATGCACACCTCCAAATGTGGCACCATATCAAGTGAGATTTGTGCCAAGAGCCTGGCGTGGACATCCAACACTTGGGGATTATCGCTTCTCGGCCTTTTGGCTAAGATCAAGTGTAGTATCTGTTCTTATCAGTTTAATATCTGATATGTCCTCTATATGAGGACTACATATTAAGCAGATTTTTGGCAAGAGGAGCAGACATGTGGAGCTTGCTCCCTTCTCTCCACGCATCGACCTAGCATTGCAGTGCCGCTGGGAACGGTGCACTCTGTTCTTACCCTGTAGAAAAGCAAACACTCAAGACCTGCTGGGAGACTTGGTGAGAAACCAGAGTCAGCTATTTGGACCCAATGTAAGTGGTTCAGGGATCTATCGCTTAAACAGGCTTAAAAGCCAATCACAGTAGTCAGGGCAGGAGCTAATAAAGACGTGTATAATTTTGGTTGCCAGATGGGGGCGGGGTGGGAATGTTGCATACTGGGCTCTGACATGCGGAAAGAAAAGGCCTACCGTGAAGGTGGTGAATGTGACCGAGAGGCTCCACCGCTGATCTCCAACACAGGGCCATGCTGACTCTGGTTTCTCTTCATAACGCACAAGTCTTTCGCCTTTTACTAAAGACTTCCGTGGAGAGGAACAAACATGAGTTGAATATATTTTTGGCAGGCTTTGCTTCATGGCTGAGCCTTTTGAAATTGTGAAAAGTCAAAGAGCTGTCTAGGTCAGAAATCAAGCGTCCACAAAGGAGAGCTCGGGCGGAGGTGATAAGCAGCAGCCATCGTTATGCACACCTCCAAATGTGGCACCATATCAAGTGAGATTTGTGCCAAGAGCCTGGCGTGGACATCCAACGCTTGGGGATTATCGCTTCTCGGCCTTTTGGCTAAGATCAAGTGTAGTATCTGTTCTTATCAGTTTAATATCTGATATGTCCTCTATATGAGGACTACATATTAAGCAGATTTTTGGCAAGAGGAGCAGAAATGTGGAGCTTGCTCCCTTCTCTCCACGCATCGACCTAGCATTGCAGTGCCGCTGGGAACGGTGCACTCTGTTCTTACCCTGTAGAAAAGCAAACACTCAAGACCTGCTGGGAGACTTGGTGAGAAACCAGAGTCAGCTATTTGGACCCAATGTAAGTGGTTCAGGGATCTATCGCTTAAACAGGCTTAAAAGCCAATCACAGTAGTCATGGCAGGAGCTAATAAAGACGTGTATAATTTTGGTTGCCAAATGGGGGCGGGGTGGGAATGTTGCATACTGGGCTCTGACATGCGGAAAGAAAAGGCCTACCGTGAAGGTGGTGAATGTGACCGAGAGGCTCCACCGCTGCTCTCCAACACAGGGCCATGCTGACTCTGGTTTCTCTTCATAACGCACAAGTCTTTCGCCTTTTACTAAAGACTTCCGTGGAGAGGAACAAACATGAGTTGAATATATTTTTGGCAGGCTTTGCTTCATGGCTGAGCCTTTTGAAATTGTGAAAAGTCAAAGAGTTGTCTAGGTCAGAAATCAAGCGTCCACAAAGGAGAGCTCGGGCGGAGGTGATAAGCAGCAGCCATCGTTATGCACACCTCCAAATGTGGCACCATCTCAAGTGAGATTTGTGCCAAGAGCCTGGCGTGGACATCCAACACTTGGGGATTATCGCTTCTCGGCCTTTTGGCTAAGATCAAGTGTAGTATCTGTTCTTATCAGTTTAATATCTGATATGTCCTCTATATGAGGACTACATATTAAGCAGATTTTTGGCAAGAGGAGCAGAAATGTGGAGCTTGCTCCCTTCTCTCCACGCATCGACCTAGCATTGCAGTGCCGCTGGGAACAGTGCACTCTGTTCTTACCCTGTAGAAAAGCAACCACTCAAGACCTGCTGGTAGACTTGGTGAGAAACCAGAGTCAGCTATTTGGACCCAATGTAAGTGGTTCAGGGATCTATCGCTTAAACAGGCTTAAAAGCCAATCACAGTAGTCAGGGCAGGAGCTAATAAAGACGTGTATAATTTTGGTTGCCAGATGGGGGCGGGGTGGGAATGTTGCATACTGGGCTCTGACATGCGGAAAGAAAAGGCCTACCGTGAAGGTGGTGAATGTGACCGAGAGTCTCCACCGCTGCTCTCCAACACAGGGCCATGCTGACTCTGGTTTCTCTTCATAACGCACAAGTCTTTCGCCTTTTACTAAAGACTTCCGTGGAGAGGAACAAACATGAGTTGAATATATTTTTGGCAGGCTTTGCTTCATGGCTGAGCCTTTTGAAATTGTGAAAAGTCAAAGAGCTGTCTAGGTCAGAAATCAAGCGTCCACAAAGGAGAGCTCGGGCGGAGGTGATAAGCAGCAGCCATCGTTATGCACACCTCCAAATGTGGCACCATATCAAGTGAGATTTGTGCCAAGAGCCTGGCGTGGACATCCAACACTTGGGGATTATCGCTTCTCGGCCTTTTGGCTAAGATCAAGTGTAGTATCTGTTCTTATCAGTTTAATATCTGATATGTCCTCTATATGAGGACTACATATTAAGCAGATTTTTGGCAAGAGGAGCAGACATGTGGAGCTTGCTCCCTTCTCTCCACGCATCGACCTAGCATTGCAGTGCCGCTGGGAACGGTGCACTCTGTTCTTACCCTGTAGAAAAGCAAACACTCAAGACCTGCTGGGAGACTTGGTGAGAAACCAGAGTCAGCTATTTGGACCAAATGTAAGTGGTTCAGGGATCTATCGCTTAAACAGGCTTAAAAGCCAATCACAGTAGTCAGGGCAGGAGCTAATAAAGACGTGTATAATTTTGGTTGCCAGATGGGGGCGGGGTGGGAATGTTGCATACTGGGCTCTGACATGCGGAAAGAAAAGGCCTACCGTGAAGGTGGTGAATGTGACCGAGAGGCTCCACCGCTGCTCTCCAACACAGGGCCATGCTGACTCTGGTTTCTCTTCATAACGCACAAGTCTTTCGCCTTTTACTAAAGACTTCCGTGGAGAGGAACAAACATGAGTTGAATATATTTTTGGCAGGCTTTGCTTCATGGCTGAGCCTTTTGAAATTGTGAAAAGTCAAAGAGCTGTCTAGGTCAGAAATCAAGCGTCCACAAAGGAGAGCTCGGGCGGAGGTGATAAGCAGCAGCCATCGTTATGCACACCTCCAAATGTGGCACCATCTCAAGTGAGATTTGTGCCAAGAGCCTGGCGTGGACATCCAACACTTGGGGATTATCGCTTCTCGGCCTTTTGGCTAAGATCAAGTGTAGTATCTGTTCTTATCAGTTTAATATCTGATATGTCCTCTATATGAGGACTACATATTAAGCAGATTTTTGGCAAGAGGAGCAGACATGTGGAGCTTGCTCCCTTCTCTCCACGCATCGACCTAGCATTGCAGTGCCGCTGGGAACGGTGCACTCTGTTCTTACCCTGTAGAAAAGCAAACACTCAAGACCTGCTGGGAGACTTGGTGAGAAACAAGAGTCAGCTATTTGGACCCAATGTAAGTGGTTCAGGGATCTATCGCTTAAACAGGCTTAAAAGCCAATCACAGTAGTCAGGGCAGGAGCTAATAAAGACGTGTATAATTTTGGTTGCCAAATGGGGGCGGGGTGGGAATGTTGCATACTGGGCTCTGACATGCGGAAAGAAAAGGCCTACCGTGAAGGTGGTGAATGTGACCGAGAGGCTCCACCGCTGCTCTCCAACACAGGGCCATGCTGACTCTGGTTTCTCTTCATAACGCACAAGTCTTTCGCCTTTTACTAAAGACTTCCGTGGAGAGGAACAAACATGAGTTGAATATATTTTTGGCAGGCTTTGCTTCATGGCTGAGCCTTTTGAAATTGTGAAAAGTCAAAGAGTTGTCTAGGTCAGAAATCAAGCGTCCACAAAGGAGAGCTCGGGCGGAGGTGATAAGCAGCAGCCATCGTTATGCACACCTCCAAATGTGGCACCATCTCAAGTGAGATTTGTGCCAAGAGCCTGGCGTGGACATCCAACACTTGGGGATTATCGCTTCTCGGCCTTTTGGCTAAGATCAAGTGTAGTATCTGTTCTTATCAGTTTAATATCTGATATGTCCTCTATATGAGGACTACATATTAAGCAGATTTTTGGCAAGAGGAGCAGAAATGTGGAGCTTGCTCCCTTCTCTCCACGCATCGACCTAGCATTGCAGTGCCGCTGGGAACGGTGCACTCTGTTCTTACCCTGTAGAAAAGCAAACACTCAAGACCTGCTGGTAGACTTGGTGAGAAACCAGAGTCAGCTATTTGGACCCAATGTAAGTGGTTCAGGGATCTATCGCTTAAACAGGCTTAAAAGCCAATCACAGTAGTCAGGGCAGGAGCTAATAAAGACGTGTATAATTTTGGTTGCCAGATGGGGGCGGGGTGGGAATGTTGCATACTGGGCTCTGACATGCGGAAAGAAAAGGCCTACCGTGAAGGTGGTGAATGTGACCGAGAGTCTCCACCGCTGCTCTCCAACACAGGGCCATGCTGACTCTGGTTTCTCTTCATAACGCACAACTCTTTCGCCTTTTACTAAAGACTTCCGTGGAGAGGAACAAACATGAGTTGAATATATTTTTGGCAGGCTTTGCTTCATGGCTGAGCCTTTTGAAATTGTGAAAAGTCAAAGAGCTGTCTAGGTCAGAAATCAAGCGTCCACAAAGGAGAGCTCGGGCGGAGGTGATAAGCAGCATCCATCGTTATGCACACCTCCAAATGTGGCACCATATCAAGTGAGATTTGTGCCAAGAGCCTGGCGTGGACATCCAACACTTGGGGATTATCGCTTCTCGGCCTTTTGGCTAAGATCAAGTGTAGTATCTGTTCTTATCAGTTTAATATCTGATATGTCCTCTATATGAGGACTACATATTAAGCAGATTTTTGGCAAGAGGAGCAGACATGTGGAGCTTGCTCCCTTCTCTCCACGCATCGACCTAGCATTGCAGTGCCGCTGGGAACGGTGCACTCTGTTCTTACCCTGTAGAAAAGCAAACACTCAAGACCTGCTGGGAGACTTGGTGAGAAACCAGAGTCAGCTATTTGGACCCAATGTAAGTGGTTCAGGGATCTATCGCTTAAACAGGCTTAAAAGCCAATCACAGTAGTCAGGGCAGGAGCTAATAAAGACGTGTATAATTTTGGTTGCCAGATGGGGGCGGGGTGGGAATGTTGCATACTGGGCTCTGACATGCGGAAAGAAAAGGCCTACCGTGAAGGTGGTGAATGTGACCGAGAGGCTCCACCGCTGATCTCCAACACAGGGCCATGCTGACTCTGGTTTCTCTTCATAACGCACAAGTCTTTCGCCTTTTACTAAAGACTTCCGTGGAGAGGAACAAACATGAGTTGAATATATTTTTGGCAGGCTTTGCTTCATGGCTGAGCCTTTTGAAATTGTGAAAAGTCAAAGAGCTGTCTAGGTCAGAAATCAAGCGTCCACAAAGGAGAGCTCGGGCGGAGGTGATAAGCAGCAGCCATCGTTATGCACACCTCCAAATGTGGCACCATATCAAGTGAGATTTGTGCCAAGAGCCTGGCGTGGACATCCAACGCTTGGGGATTATCGCTTCTCGGCCTTTTGGCTAAGATCAAGTGTAGTATCTGTTCTTATCAGTTTAATATCTGATATGTCCTCTATATGAGGACTACATATTAAGCAGATTTTTGGCAAGAGGAGCAGAAATGTGGAGCTTGCTCCCTTCTCTCCACGCATCGACCTAGCATTGCAGTGCCGCTGGGAACGGTGCACTCTGTTCTTACCCTGTAGAAAAGCAAACACTCAAGACCTGCTGGGAGACTTGGTGAGAAACCAGAGTCAGCTATTTGGACCCAATGTAAGTGGTTCAGGGATCTATCGCTTAAACAGGCTTAAAAGCCAATCACAGTAGTCATGGCAGGAGCTAATAAAGACGTGTATAATTTTGGTTGCCAAATGGGGGCGGGGTGGGAATGTTGCATACTGGGCTCTGACATGCGGAAAGAAAAGGCCTACCGTGAAGGTGGTGAATGTGACCGAGAGGCTCCACCGCTGCTCTCCAACACAGGGCCATGCTGACTCTGGTTTCTCTTCATAACGCACAAGTCTTTCGCCTTTTACTAAAGACTTCCGTGGAGAGGAACAAACATGAGTTGAATATATTTTTGGCAGGCTTTGCTTCATGGCTGAGCCTTTTGAAATTGTGAAAAGTCAAAGAGTTGTCTAGGTCAGAAATCAAGCGTCCACAAAGGAGAGCTCGGGCGGAGGTGATAAGCAGCAGCCATCGTTATGCACACCTCCAAATGTGGCACCATCTCAAGTGAGATTTGTGCCAAGAGCCTGGCGTGGACATCCAACACTTGGGGATTATCGCTTCTCGGCCTTTTGGCTAAGATCAAGTGTAGTATCTGTTCTTATCAGTTTAATATCTGATATGTCCTCTATATGAGGACTACATATTAAGCAGATTTTTGGCAAGAGGAGCAGAAATGTGGAGCTTGCTCCCTTCTCTCCACGCATCGACCTAGCATTGCAGTGCCGCTGGGAACAGTGCACTCTGTTCTTACCCTGTAGAAAAGCAAACACTCAAGACCTGCTGGTAGACTTGGTGAGAAACCAGAGTCAGCTATTTGGACCCAATGTAAGTGGTTCAGGGATCTATCGCTTAAACAGGCTTAAAAGCCAATCACAGTAGTCAGGGCAGGAGCTAATAAAGACGTGTATAATTTTGGTTGCCAGATGGGGGCGGGGTGGGAATGTTGCATACTGGGCTCTGACATGCGGAAAGAAAAGGCCTACCGTGAAGGTGGTGAATGTGACCGAGAGTCTCCACCGCTGCTCTCCAACACAGGGCCATGCTGACTCTGGTTTCTCTTCATAACGCACAAGTCTTTCGCCTTTTACTAAAGACTTCCGTGGAGAGGAACAAACATGAGTTGAATATATTTTTGGCAGGCTTTGCTTCATGGCTGAGCCTTTTGAAATTGTGAAAAGTCAAAGAGCTGTCTAGGTCAGAAATCAAGCGTCCACAAAGGAGAGCTCGGGCGGAGGTGATAAGCAGCAGCCATCGTTATGCACACCTCCAAATGTGGCACCATATCAAGTGAGATTTGTGCCAAGAGCCTGGCGTGGACATCCAACACTTGGGGATTATCGCTTCTCGGCCTTTTGGCTAAGATCAAGTGTAGTATCTGTTCTTATCAGTTTAATATCTGATATGTCCTCTATATGAGGACTACATATTAAGCAGATTTTTGGCAAGAGGAGCAGACATGTGGAGCTTGCTCCCTTCTCTCCACGCATCGACCTAGCATTGCAGTGCCGCTGGGAACGGTGCACTCTGTTCTTACCCTGTAGAAAAGCAAACACTCAAGACCTGCTGGGAGACTTGGTGAGAAACCAGAGTCAGCTATTTGGACCAAATGTAAGTGGTTCAGGGATCTATCGCTTAAACAGGCTTAAAAGCCAATCACAGTAGTCAGGGCAGGAGCTAATAAAGACGTGTATAATTTTGGTTGCCAGATGGGGGCGGGGTGGGAATGTTGCATACTGGGCTCTGACATGCGGAAAGAAAAGGCCTACCGTGAAGGTGGTGAATGTGACCGAGAGGCTCCACCGCTGCTCTCCAACACAGGGCCATGCTGACTCTGGTTTCTCTTCATAACGCACAAGTCTTTCGCCTTTTACTAAAGACTTCCGTGGAGAGGAACAAACATGAGTTGAATATATTTTTGGCAGGCTTTGCTTCATGGCTGAGCCTTTTGAAATTGTGAAAAGTCAAAGAGCTGTCTAGGTCAGAAATCAAGCGTCCACAAAGGAGAGCTCGGGCGGAGGTGATAAGCAGCAGCCATCGTTATGCACACCTCCAAATGTGGCACCATCTCAAGTGAGATTTGTGCCAAGAGCCTGGCGTGGACATCCAACACTTGGGGATTATCGCTTCTCGGCCTTTTGGCTAAGATCAAGTGTAGTATCTGTTCTTATCAGTTTAATATCTGATATGTCCTCTATATGAGGACTACATATTAAGCAGATTTTTGGCAAGAGGAGCAGACATGTGGAGCTTGCTCCCTTCTCTCCACGCATCGACCTAGCATTGCAGTGCCGCTGGGAACGGTGCACTCTGTTCTTACCCTGTAGAAAAGCAAACACTCAAGACCTGCTGGGAGACTTGGTGAGAAACAAGAGTCAGCTATTTGGACCCAATGTAAGTGGTTCAGGGATCTATCGCTTAAACAGGCTTAAAAGCCAATCACAGTAGTCAGGGCAGGAGCTAATAAAGACGTGTATAATTTTGGTTGCCAAATGGGGGCGGGGTGGGAATGTTGCATACTGGGCTCTGACATGCGGAAAGAAAAGGCCTACCGTGAAGGTGGTGAATGTGACCGAGAGGCTCCACCGCTGCTCTCCAACACAGGGCCATGCTGACTCTGGTTTCTCTTCATAACGCACAAGTCTTTCGCCTTTTACTAAAGACTTCCGTGGAGAGGAACAAACATGAGTTGAATATATTTTTGGCAGGCTTTGCTTCATGGCTGAGCCTTTTGAAATTGTGAAAAGTCAAAGAGTTGTCTAGGTCAGAAATCAAGCGTCCACAAAGGAGAGCTCGGGCGGAGGTGATAAGCAGCAGCCATCGTTATGCACACCTCCAAATGTGGCACCATCTCAAGTGAGATTTGTGCCAAGAGCCTGGCGTGGACATCCAACACTTGGGGATTATCGCTTCTCGGCCTTTTGGCTAAGATCAAGTGTAGTATCTGTTCTTATCAGTTTAATATCTGATATGTCCTCTATATGAGGACTACATATTAAGCAGATTTTTGGCAAGAGGAGCAGAAATGTGGAGCTTGCTCCCTTCTCTCCACGCATCGACCTAGCATTGCAGTGCCGCTGGGAACGGTGCACTCTGTTCTTACCCTGTAGAAAAGCAAACACTCAAGACCTGCTGGTAGACTTGGTGAGAAACCAGAGTCAGCTATTTGGACCCAATGTAAGTGGTTCAGGGATCTATCGCTTAAACAGGCTTAAAAGCCAATCACAGTAGTCAGGGCAGGAGCTAATAAAGACGTGTATAATTTTGGTTGCCAGATGGGGGCGGGGTGGGAATGTTGCATACTGGGCTCTGACATGCGGAAAGAAAAGGCCTACCGTGAAGGTGGTGAATGTGACCGAGAGTCTCCACCGCTGCTCTCCAACACAGGGCCATGCTGACTCTGGTTTCTCTTCATAACGCACAAGTCTTTCGCCTTTTACTAAAGACTTCCGTGGAGAGGAACAAACATGAGTTGAATATATTTTTGGCAGGCTTTGCTTCATGGCTGAGCCTTTTGAAATTGTGAAAAGTCAAAGAGCTGTCTAGGTCAGAAATCAAGCGTCCACAAAGGAGAGCTCGGGCGGAGGTGATAAGCAGCAGCCATCGTTATGCACACCTCCAAATGTGGCACCATATCAAGTGAGATTTGTGCCAAGAGCCTGGCGTGGACATCCAACACTTGGGGATTATCGCTTCTCGGCCTTTTGGCTAAGATCAAGTGTAGTATCTGTTCTTATCAGTTTAATATCTGATATGTCCTCTATATGAGGACTACATATTAAGCAGATTGTTGGCAAGAGGAGCAGACATGTGGAGCTTGCTCCCTTCTCTCCACGCATCGACCTAGCATTGCAGTGCCGCTGGGAACGGTGCACTCTGTTCTTACCCTGTAGAAAAGCAAACACTCAAGACCTGCTGGGAGACTTGGTGAGAAACCAGAGTCAGCTATTTGGACCCAATGTAAGTGGTTCAGGGATCTATCGCTTAAACAGGCTTAAAAGCCAATCACAGTAGTCAGGGCAGGAGCTAATAAAGATGTGTATAATTTTGGTTGCCAGATGGGGGCGGGGTGGGAATGTTGCATACTGGGCTCTTACATGCGGAAAGAAAAGGCCTACCGTGAAGGTGGTGAATGTGACCGAGAGGCTCCACCGCTGCTCTCCAACACAGGGCCATGCTGACTCTGGTTTCTCTTCATAACGCACAAGTCTTTCGCCTTTTACTAAAGACTTCCGTGGAGAGGAACAAACATGAGTTGAATATATTTTTGGCAGGCTTTGCTTCATGGCTGAGCCTTTTGAAATTGTGAAAAGTCAAAGAGCTGTCTAGGTCAGAAATCAAGCGTCCACAAAGGAGAGCTTGGGCGGAGGTGATAAGCAGCAGCCATCGTTATGCACACCTCCAAATGTGGCACCATATCAAGTGAGATTTGTGCCAAGAGCCTGGCGTGGACATCCAACACTTGGGGATTATCGCTTCTCGGCCTTTTGGCTAAGATCAAGTGTAGTATCTGTTCTTATCAGTTTAATATCTGATATGTCCTCTATATGAGGACTACATATTAAGCAGATTTTTGGCAAGAGGAGCAGAAATGTGGAGCTTGCTCCCTTCTCTCCACGCATCGACCTAGCATTGCAGTGCCGCTGGGAACGGTGCACTCTGTTCTTACCCTGTAGAAAAGCAAACACTCAAGACCTGCTGGGAGACTTGGTGAGAAACCAGAGTCAGCTATTTGGACCCAATGTAAGTGGTTCAGGGATCTATCGCTTAAACAGGCTTAAAAGCCAATCACAGTAGTCAGGGCAGGAGCTAATAAAGACGTGTATAATTTTGGTTGCCAAATGGGGGCGGGGTGGGAATGTTGCATACTGGGCTCTGACATGCGGAAAGAAAAGGCCTACCGTGAAGGTGGTGAATGTGACCGAGAGGCTCCACCGCTGCTCTCCAACACAGGGCCATGCTGACTCTGGTTTCTCTTCATAACGCACAAGTCTTTCGCCTTTTACTAAAGACTTCCGTGGAGAGGAACAAACATGAGTTGAATATATTTTTGGCAGGCTTTGCTTCATGGCTGAGCCTTTTGAAATTGTGAAAAGTCAAAGAGTTGTCTAGGTCAGAAATCAAGCGTCCACAAAGGAGAGCTCGGGCGGAGGTGATAAGCAGCAGCCATCGTTATGCACACCTCCAAATGTGGCACCATCTCAAGTGAGATTTGTGCCAAGAGCCTGGCGTGGACATCCAACACTTGGGGATTATCGCTTCTCGGCCTTTTGGCTAAGATCAAGTGTAGTATCTGTTCTTATCAGTTTAATATCTGATATGTCCTCTATATGAGGACTACATATTAAGCAGATTTTTGGCAAGAGGAGCAGAAATGTGGAGCTTGCTCCCTTCTCTCCACGCATCGACCTAGCATTGCAGTGCCGCTGGGAACGGTGCACTCTGTTCTTACCCTGTAGAAAAGCAAACACTCAAGACCTGCTGGTAGACTTGGTGAGAAACCAGAGTCAGCTATTTGGACCCAATGTAAGTGGTTCAGGGATCTATCGCTTAAACAGGCTTAAAAGCCAATCACAGTAGTCAGGGCAGGAGCTAATAAAGACGTGTATAATTTTGGTTGCCAGATGGGGGCGGGGTGGGAATGTTGCATACTGGGCTCTGACATGCGGAAAGAAAAGGCCTACCGTGAAGGTGGTGAATGTGACCGAGAGTCTCCACCGCTGCTCTCCAACACAGGGCCATGCTGACTCTGGTTTCTCTTCATAACGCACAAGTCTTTCGCCTTTTACTAAAGACTTCCGTGGAGAGGAACAAACATGAGTTGAATATATTTTTGGCAGGCTTTGCTTCATGGCTGAGCCTTTTGAAATTGTGAAAAGTCAAAGAGCTGTCTAGGTCAGAAATGAAGCGTCCACAAAGGAGAGCTCGGGCGGAGGTGATAAGCAGCAGCCATCGTTATGCACACCTCCAAATGTGGCACCATCTCAAGTGAGATTTGTGCCAAGAGCCTGGCGTGGACATCCAACACTTGGGGATTATCGCTTCTCGGCCTTTTGGCTAAGATCAAGTGTAGTATCTGTTCTTATCAGTTTAATATCTGATATGTCCTCTATATGAGGACTACATATTAAGCAGATTTTTGGCAAGAGGAGCAGACATGTGGAGCTTGCTCCCTTCTCTCCACGCATCGACCTAGCATTGCAGTGCCGCTGGGAACGGTGCACTCTGTTCTTACCCTGTAGAAAAGCAAACACTCAAGACCTGCTGGGAGACTTGGTGAGAAACCAGAGTCAGCTATTTGGACCCATTGTAAGTGGTTCAGGGATCTATCGCTTAAACAGGCTTAAAAGCCAATCACAGTAGTCAGGGCAGGAGCTAATAAAGACGTGTATAATTTTGGTTGCCAAATGGGGGCGGGGTGGGAATGTTGCATACTGGGCTCTGACATGCGGAAAGAAAAGGCCTACCGTGAAGGTGGTGAATGTGACCGAGAGGCTCCACCGCTGCTCTCCAACACAGGGCCATGCTGACTCTGGTTTCTCTTCATAACGCACAAGTCTTTCGCCTTTTACTAAAGACTTCCGTGGAGAGGAACAAACATGAGTTGAATATATTTTTGGCAGGCTTTGCTTCATGGCTGAGCCTTTTGAAATTGTGAAAAGTCAAAGAGTTGTCTAGGTCAGAAATCAAGCGTCCACAAAGGAGAGCTCGGGCGGAGGTGATAAGCAGCAGCCATTGTTATGCACACCTCCAAATGTGGCACCATCTCAAGTGAGATTTGTGCCAAGAGCCTGGCGTGGACATCCAACACTTGGGGATTATCGCTTCTCGGCCTTTTGGCTAAGATCAAGTGTAGTATCTGTTCTTATCAGTTTAATATCTGATATGTCCTCTATATGAGGACTACATATTAAGCAGATTTTTGGCAAGAGGAGCAGAAATGTGGAGCTTGCTCCCTTCTCTCCACGCATCGACCTAGCATTGCAGTGCCGCTGGGAACGGTGCACTCTGTTCTTACCCTGTAGAAAAGCAAACACTCAAGACCTGCTGGTAGACTTGGTGAGAAACCAGAGTCAGCTATTTGGACCCAATGTAAGTGGTTCAGGGATCTATCGCTTAAACAGGCTTAAAAGCCAATCACAGTAGTCAGGGCAGGAGCTAATAAAGACGTGTATAATTTTGGTTGCCAGATGGGGGCGGGGTGGGAATGTTGCATACTGGGCTCTGACATGCGGAAAGAAAAGGCCTACCGTGAAGGTGGTGAATGTGACCGAGAGTCTCCACCGCTGCTCTCCAACACAGGGCCATGTTGACTCTGGTTTCTCTTCATAACGCACAAGTCTTTCGCCTTTTACTAAAGACTTCCGTGGAGAGGAACAAACATGAGTTGAATATATTTTTGGCAGGCTTTGCTTCATGGCTGAGCCTTTTGAAATTGTGAAAAGTCAAAGAGCTGTCTAGGTCAGAAATCAAGCGTCCACAAAGGAGAGCTCGGGCGGAGGTGATAAGCAGCAGCCATCGTTATGCACACCTCCAAATGTGGCACCATCTCAAGTGAGATTTGTGCCAAGAGCCTGGCGTGGACATCCAACACTTGGGGATTATCGCTTCTCGGCCTTTTGGCTAAGATCAAGTGTAGTATCTGTTCTTATCAGTTTAATATCTGATATGTCCTCTATATGAGGACTACATATTAAGCAGATTTTTGGCAAGAGGAGCAGACATGTGGAGCTTGCTCCCTTCTCTCCACGCATCGACCTAGCATTGCAGTGCCGCTGGGAACGGTGCACTCTGTTCTTACCCTGTAGAAAAGCAAACACTCAAGACCTGCTGGGAGACTTGGTGAGAAACCAGAGTCAGCTATTTGGACCCAATGTAAGTGGTTCAGGGATCTATCGCTTAAACAGGCTTAAAAGCCAATCACAGTAGTCAGGGCAGGAGCTAATAAAGACGTGTATAATTTTGGTTGCCAGATGGGGGCGGGGTGGGAATGTTGCATACTGGGCTCTGACATGCGGAAAGAAAAGGCCTACCGTGAAGGTGGTGAATGTGACCGAGAGGCTCCACCGCTGCTCTCCAACACAGGGCCATGTTGACTCTGGTTTCTCTTCATAACGCACAAGTCTTTCGCCTTTTACTAAAGACTTCCGTGGAGAGGAACAAACATGAGTTGAATATATTTTTGGCAGGCTTTGCTTCATGGCTGAGCCTTTTGAAATTGTGAAAAGTCAAAGAGCTGTCTAGGTCAGAAATCAAGCGTCCACAAAGGAGAGCTCGGGCGGAGGTGATAAGCAGCAGCCATCGTTATGCACACCTCCAAATGTGGCACCATCTCAAGTGAGATTTGTGCCAAGAGCCTGGCGTGGACATCCAACACTTGGGGATTATCGCTTCTCGGCCTTTTGGCTAAGATCAAGTGTAGTATCTGTTCTTATCAGTTTAATATCTGATATGTCCTCTATATGAGGACTACATATTAAGCAGATTTTTGGCAAGAGGAGCAGAAATGTGGAGCTTGCTCCCCTCTCTCCACGCATCGACCTAGCATTGCAGTGCCGCTGGGAACGGTGCACTCTGTTCTTACCCTGTAGAAAAGCAAACACTCAAGACCTGCTGGGAGACTTGGTGAGAAACCAGAGTCAGCTATTTGGACCCAATGTAAGTGGTTCAGGGATCTATCGCTTAAACAGGCTTAAAAGCCAATCACAGTAGTCAGGGCAGGAGCTAATAAAGACGTGTATAATTTTGGTTGCCAGATGGGGGCGGGGTGGGAATGTTGCATACTGGGCTCTGACATGCGGAAAGAAAAGGCCTACCGTGAAGGTGGTGAATGTGACCGAGAGGCTCCACCGCTGCTCTCCAACACAGGGCCATGCTGACTCTGGTTTCTCTTCATAACGCACAAGTCTTTCGCCTTTTACTAAAGACTTCCGTGGAGAGGAACAAACATGAGTTGAATATATTTTTGGCAGGCTTTGCTTCATGGCTGAGCCTTTTGAAATTGTGAAAAGTCAAAGAGCTGTCTAGGTCAGAAATCAAGCGTCCACAAAGGAGAGCTCGGGCGGAGGTGATAAGCAGCAGCCATCGTTATGCACACCTCCAAATGTGGCACCATCTCAAGTGAGATTTGTGCCAAGAGCCTGGCGTGGACATCCAACACTCGGGGATTATCGCTTCTCGGCCTTTTGGCTAAGATCAAGTGTAGTATCTGTTCTTATCAGTTTAATATCTGATATGTCCTCTATATGAGGACTACATATTAAGCAGATTTTTGGCAAGAGGAGCAGAAATGTGGAGCTTTCTCCCTTCTCTCCACGCATCGACCTAGCATTGCAGTGCCGCTGGGAACGGTGCACTCTGTTCTTACCCTGTAGAAAAGCAAACACTCAAGACCTGCTGGGAGACTTGGTGAGAAACCAGAGTCAGCTATTTGGACCCAATGTAAGTGGTTCAGGGATCTATCGCTTAAACAGGCTTAAAAGCCAATCACAGTAGTCAGGGCAGGAGCTAATAAAGACGTGTATAATTTTGGTTGCCAGATGGGGGCGGGGTGGGAATGTTGCATACTGGGCTCTGACATGCGGAAAGAAAAGGCCTACCGTGAAGGTGGTGAATGTGACCGAGAGGCTCCACCGCTGCTCTCCAACACAGGGCCATGCTGACTCTGGTTTCTCTTCATAACGCACAAGTCTTTCGCCTTTTACTAAAGACTTCCGTGGAGAGGAACAAACATGAGTTGAATATATTTTTGGCAGGCTTTGCTTCATGGCTGAGCCTTTTGAAATTGTGAAAAGTCAAAGAGCTGTCTAGGTCAGAAATCAAGCGTCCACAAAGGAGAGCTCGGGCGGAGGTGATAAGCAGCAGCCATCGTTATGCACACCTCCAAATGTGGCACCATATAAAGTGAGATTTGTGCCAAGAGCCTGGCGTGGACATCCAACACTTGGGGATTATCGCTTCTCGGCCTTTTGGCTAAGATCAAGTGTAGTATCTGTTCTTATCAGTTTAATATCTGATATGTCCTCTATATGAGGACTACATATTAAGCAGATTTTTGGCAAGAGGAGCAGAAATGTGGAGCTTGCTCCCTTCTCTCCACGCATCGACCTAGCATTGCAGTGCCGCTGGGAACGGTGCACTCTGTTCTTACCCTGTAGAAAAGCAAACACTCAAGACCTGCTGGGAGACTTGGTGAGAAACCAGAGTCAGCTATTTGGACCCAATGTAAGTGGTTCAGGGATCTATCGCTTAAACAGGCTTAAAAGCCAATCACAGTAGTCAGGGCAGGAGCTAATAAAGACGTGTATAATTTTGGTTGCCAAATGGGGGCGGGGTGGGAATGTTGCATACTGGGCTCTGACATGCGGAAAGAAAAGGCCTACCGTGAAGGTGGTGAATGTGACCGAGAGGCTCCACCGCTGCTCTCCAACACAGGGCCATGCTGACTCTGGTTTCTCTTCATAACGCACAAGTCTTTCGCCTTTTACTAAAGACTTCCGTGGAGAGGAACAAACATGAGTTGAATATATTTTTGGCAGGCTTTGCTTCATGGCTGAGCCTTTTGAAATTGTGAAAAGTCAAAGAGTTGTCTAGGTCAGAAATCAAGCGTCCACAAAGGAGAGCTCGGGCGGAGGTGATAAGCAGCAGCCATCGTTATGCACACCTCCAAATGTGGCACCATCTCAAGTGAGATTTGTGCCAAGAGCCTGGCGTGGACATCCAACACTTGGGGATTATCGCTTCTCGGCCTTTTGGCTAAGATCAAGTGTAGTATCTGTTCTTATCAGTTTAATATCTGATATGTCCTCTATATGAGGACTACATATTAAGCAGATTTTTGGCAAGAGGAGCAGAAATGTGGAGCTTGCTCCCTTCTCTCCACGCATCGACCTAGCATTGCAGTGCCGCTGGGAACGGTGCACTCTGTTCTTACCCTGTAGAAAAGCAAACACTCAAGACCTGCTGGTAGACTTGGTGAGAAACCAGAGTCAGCTATTTGGACCCAATGTAAGTGGTTCAGGGATCTATCGCTTAAACAGGCTTAAAAGCCAATCACAGTAGTCAGGGCAGGAGCTAATAAAGACGTGTATAATTTTGGTTGCCAGATGGGGGCGGGGTGGGAATGTTGCATACTGGGCTCTGACATGCGGAAAGAAAAGGCCTACCGTGAAGGTGGTGAATGTGACCGAGAGTCTCCACCGCTGCTCTCCAACACAGGGCCATGCTGACTCTGGTTTCTCTTCATAACGCACAAGTCTTTCGCCTTTTACTAAAGACTTCCGTGGAGAGGAACAAACATGAGTTGAATATATTTTTGGCAGGCTTTGCTTCATGGCTGAGCCTTTTGAAATTGTGAAAAGTCAAAGAGCTGTCTAGGTCAGAAATGAAGCGTCCACAAAGGAGAGCTCGGGCGGAGGTGATAAGCAGCAGCCATCGTTATGCACACCTCCAAATGTGGCACCATATCAAGTGAGATTTGTGCCAAGAGCCTGGCGTGGACATCCAACACTTGGGGATTATCGCTTCTCGGCCTTTTGGCTAAGATCAAGTGTAGTATCTGTTCTTATCAGTTTAATATCTGATATGTCCTCTATATGAGGACTACATATTAAGCAGATTTTTGGCAAGAGGAGCAGACATGTGGAGCTTGCTCCCTTCTCTCCACGCATCGACCTAGCATTGCAGTGCCGCTGGGAACGGTGCACTCTGTTCTTACCCTGTAGAAAAGCAAACACTCAAGACCTGCTGGGAGACTTGGTGAGAAACCAGAGTCAGCTATTTGGACCAAATGTAAGTGGTTCAGGGATCTATCGCTTAAACAGGCTTAAAAGCCAATCACAGTAGTCAGGGCAGGAGCTAATAAAGACGTGTATAATTTTGGTTGCCAGATGGGGGCGGGGTGGGAATGTTGCATACTGGGCTCTGACATGCGGAAAGAAAAGGCCTACCGTGAAGGTGGTGAATGTGACCGAGAGGCTCCACCGCTGCTCTCCAACACAGGGCCATGCTGACTCTGGTTTCTCTTCATAACGCACAAGTCTTTCGCCTTTTACTAAAGACTTCCGTGGAGAGGAACAAACATGAGTTGAATATATTTTTGGCAGGCTTTGCTTCATGGCTGAGCCTTTTGAAATTGTGAAAAGTCAAAGAGCTGTCTAGGTCAGAAATGAAGCGTCCACAAAGGAGAGCTCGGGCGGAGGTGATAAGCAGCAGCCATCGTTATGCACACCTCCAAATGTGGCACCATCTCAAGTGAGATTTGTGCCAAGAGCCTGGCGTGGACATCCAACACTTGGGGATTATTGCTTCTCGGCCTTTTGGCTAAGATCAAGTGTAGTATCTGTTCTTATCAGTTTAATATCTGATATGTCCTCTATATGAGGACTACATATTAAGCAGATTTTTGGCAA